>NW_021144767.1:9024709-9104709 GCF_900634625.1 Parambassis ranga
ACCTTTATTTATAAAGCGCCTTACTACAACTGGAGATTGCCCAAAGCTCTTTATACATGAAACAAAATAAAAAAAAATTAGAACGAGAGAAATAATAAAAACAATAAAAACGATAAAAGAATACCATAAGACACGGCGATGTCTTAAAAGCCTCTCTCAACAGCTGGGTCTCAAGTTTGCCTTAAACAGTGGCAGGTCTGTGCATAGCTCAAAGGGAAGGCTATTCCACACTTTAGGACCTGACACCGCAAAAGGCCCTGGTCAGTTGGTGAATGTTTAAAATCTCAGACACACAAGTGAAAAACAAACAGCAGAAGTTTCAAATCGATTCTGAACTTCACAGGGAGCCAGTGGAAAGAGTAGAGGACAGGTGTGACGTGATCATGCTTATGACTGTGAGCATGCAGGCAGCAGCGTTCTGTACTAGCTGTAAGTGATCCGACGCTTGGTTAACTCCAACATAGAGTGCGTTACAATAGTCAGGACGGGAGCTAACAAAAGCATAATGGTTTCTCCTGATCTCTCTGACTCAGGAAGGGCTTGACTTAGGCGAGGAGGCGAAGCTGAAAAAGCTAGCCCTAACCACAGAATCGATTTGTTTCTCAAATTTTCTTGAAGACGTTTCGCTGCTCCTCCAAGCAGCTTCATCAGTTCTAACTGTTGGTGGGAAACATGGTTTATATGTGGTTGCAGACCTCAGTGGGTGGGTCTGGGTGAAACTTAAAAAACAATAGCACTGATGTTTCCATACTTACCTGTGATGATCTGGCTGACTGGGCCAGGTGTGTCTAACGACTATGAAACTGCCGGAGGTGGACTGGTTGACAGCCCTTTGTCCTCAAAGGAGTGTCCTCTGTCTTTGAGGTGGAGGTGAACAGCTGAGTCTTGTCCTGAGGAGGTGGCTCTCCTGTGCTGAGCCATTCTTCTGTGGAGTGGTTGTTAGTTTCTCCAATGTACAGATCAGAGCATTCCTCACTGCACTGGACTGCATATATCACATGCTGTGTTCTTCTCCCTGGGAGTTGTCATGGGTTTGAAATGGACCGGGATGTCATGGTTATTGAAGATCCTGCGGAGTTTCTCTGATACTCCTGACACATATGGAATGGAGATGTTTCCTTCTTGTTTTGTGGCTTTTGGTAAGTGCCCAATTGGGGTAGCCACAGGTGGGCAACATACAAACGTGCTAGAGCAGACTGTCAAACTGATGAACTCCAAAACGGCCATTACATGGCACCAAAACATCCCATAACTGTGGCGGAGCAACGAAGCGGCACATACCACTAAACACCCGCGCTGACACATCGGTCCAAACGCCATGTGAGTGGTACATATAGTGCTTCAGCAGATTGTCTAAGCGATAAAGTCCAACAACGGGCACTAAATGCCATCAAACAGCCTCCAGCAAAATGGCATGTTGCTTAAAACAGAGGCACGTGAGCCACAGATCGCCACATACCACTAAAACAGTCAGACATGGCACCAAACAGCCAGACATGGCACTTTGAGATCGGTACATACTACTTCAGCAAGCGAGGCATGCCAATGCCTGAACAGGGTAATAATGGGATCCTGTGTCATCCACCTGCTCCTTTTTTTCACCCTAAACCAGGCTTGATGTCACACTCTTCACCTTGTACTGCCTCCTTCACCTCCACACACACACTTGTTTTTCCTTTTCATCTATGTGTTGTCAATGTTGACTCATTGCTGGTTAGAGATGACAGAAATAGTACACTTGATGACTCACTAGAGGTCTTTTCAGACACCAGGTGCTGCTGCCACCAAGCGTTTGTACCTATATGAAAAAATGGCCTGAACTCTGATCTTATCAGCTGCCATTTGATGTGGAGGCACAGGCAGGTACACAGGGGTCTATGTACCACATATGCTGTAAGATCATCTCATGTCACTGTGACACAGAGCTCCCTCCCTGATTCAGAGGTGGATGACCATTTTCTTTCATGATATGATGCTAAACATTCAATGTATTACCGTCAGGCACAAAGGAATATGATGAATGCCTGTCAAAACAACACTTGTGTCCACCTCCTGGCAACAAGAGTGATACATTAATACCAGTGATGAATGGAGATTGTTCTGGGTTTACCAGGAACTTTACAGAGCTAGTACTGTCCCTGTCTATCTAGAGCATCTTTGCCAGGTTTTCCCATCAGAAGCTCGACCATACTCCTTGTCACTCCATGCTGCTGTACTTTATACTAAATTTACTGTTGTTCCCCACTTCAGCTTTGCCTCTTGGAATGCCAGGATAGGTATTTCACCACATTTAAAGATCCAGTATAGTGTGAATGCAGCATTGCTTGCTGTTACAAAGGCTCTATCAGCATAGGTGTAAACTTTTATCTTAGGTTCTGGGTAAGACCATTGATCATGTTTTCTGAAACCCAGAAAATATGTTTATTGTGTGGAGGTATCCAGGGGAGTTAGGATAACCAAAAGCGATGTGTTATCTTCATCATTTTATACGTTTAATGAGTTGGTTGGATTCTTGGTTTTAGAGCATCCCCTATATTGTGTTCTGTTCTTTTCAGACCTGCTGTAAACAGTTAGAAGGTGGAATTTCTCTTTTTAAATGAATGGAGTAGCAACGGTAACAAGTGAAACATCCTCATTAAGAGAGATACTTTACTGACACAGAACATCATGGCCAGATATTTACAGTACAATTGGAGGCAGGCAAGCTTTATTTATATAGCACCATTCATACACAAGGCAATTCAGAGTGCTTTACATAAGATAAAATTCACAGAATAAAACATTTTAAAACACTCAATTAAGAAGGAAATTAAAATCATAAAAAGAATAAAATCATAACATCAAATGTTGTGACAGAGCTTGGTAGCAGGTGTAGCAGCAGCATGTCCACAGTTCCACAGTATACGGTTACATGGCTGAGAGAGGCAGATGACAGATGTTCTCCTGATTATTTTCCCCATCTTCAACAGGATTCCCTCCTTTCGTTGTCACGCTGTCAGCGAAGCTTTCCATGTAGGTAGAGTGCCGCTGCACCGGCTAAAGCAAATATAACAGCAAAACGCTTCCACGCTTTGGTCGCAGCGCTGTATTGTTTTCGTAAAGTGTCATAGTCTGCCATGCTCAGAAAGTACTTAGATCCATCAGAAGGGGGTCTAAGATTCAGGGTGCCATCTGGGTCCAGCGTCAGCTGGCCTACACCAGTAACACGTGTGCCCACCTGAAAAAAGGTGCATATTTTCATAATGTATTGTTACTATGTAAATTATTAGTGATAAGCAACAGACATTTTGTTGTGAATTAACTATTAAAATAACGAGCATTGGTAACTGACTCTAAGCATTTCCTCGGTCTCCAGTCGACTGTAGGACTTCACCCCGCTGAAATACCATCCAAGAACACTGAATCCATGGCTGACCTGGAGAAACCTCTTGTACAACATCTCCATGTTCAGTCCAGAGGCCTTCAGTGGACAATGGACTTGGACTGCAGTCCCATCCGAACCCCTTAATACGAAGGGCACCGATGTCACTTGTTGATGACTCTTGAAAAGAGCAGAGTAAAGGCTGCTCAATCCCAGCCTGGGCTCTGTGACTTCCACTTTGTGCACCACACCAACAATGTCTTCATGACACTGACTCCTCAGTGGCTCGCCTACAGGCTCCACAACACCTACAATATATACACAAACATACAGTATGAAGTGGAAATACATAATCATCACTTGTTTGTATTGATCCAGTTCTGGTTACCTTCAACAACAGCATACTGCAGACGTGCTCCTGGTGTAACCTCCAAAGTGTCTTTAAGGTTTCCATCTATGTTGATGTGGGAGGCATTCTGAATATGACACACACATAGTCAGATGGCACATGGAGGTTTTACAAACTTGCACATTACACTGCATGACCATCACCAACAACATGTTAAAGGGCTGCAAAGGATTTTAGTTAAACAAGTAGGAGAGCTTTTCTCAAGCATTTTGGCATGGTGTACTTCTTTGTCAGAGACTAGTGAGCTGTCAGCATGCACTGAATGCAACAGTCCCTCTTTAAGTATTGCAGTCAGAACCGCAATTCACTTTGCAGACTACTGCTATATAATGTTAATGAAATACATTCTTACATCACATTCAATCTCATCTGCTGTCTTCTTCTTCTTTCTATACATATAGTAGCAAAGGCCTGAAACAGCCAAGCCGGCCCCAAGACACAGTGCCTCTGTCAGTGAAAACCGAGACAGAATTTCGCCATTTCCTCTGGATGCCCTGTCACGGGCTACGAGCAATCCTGCACAAACATAAAACATGTAAGAGGACTGTGAGATGACATCTTCCTGCATCTTAGCCATGGTACTCAACTCCGAACCACAGCAGGTGGAAATTAAAGCTGCAAGCAGCATTGCGGGGCCCTCGCGCACCTTGCTACCCGCAGGGCCTTGCAGTTTCCTGTCCTATGCTCTTTCTCTCCTCTCATTTTCCAGAGACGTAGAACAAAAACATGTTTTAAAAGAGAAATTTCCTGCTGGGAGGTGGCGCTATGACCGTGTCATCATATTAGCATATATATCTGTTCAGACTCGGGTCCATAGCAGTACTGTAAGATTTTGTCCACATTGCTGAAGTATGTTGGAGGTATGGCAGAAAATACTGTGTTTCTTTGTATGGGCAAATGGTCACTTTGAGGCCACGCCCCCGCCACACCGTAACTCTTTTGTAAGAGTTTTGGAATGCGTCTGTTCCCTATGGTGTCCTGAGTGGACCAGTGAATTCAGCCCAATTGGATGAAGTATGCGAGGCGTGAAAAAGTTTTGTAGCAGGTGTGACAAATAGCAAAAAATGGCCACAAAAGTCAAAATGGCGGACTTCCTGTTGGGTAGTAATCCCTAAGGTTTTCAATAGGGCTCTTGCACCATTCGGTGCTCGGGCCCTAACTATTACTGAGTGGTTACATGTTATTTCCTTAACAATCAGCCTAAACTAAACTCACTTTAACAATAACTTGTAAACTTGGCCACACTTGTTGTTTACTTGACACACTGTCTGTGTTAAAGTCCAGTTAAATGAGAATCCGTATCCTGTCGGTCTACCCCAAAGTTGCATTTTGGCCTGCCTCGCTTGATGAAGTGGCATGTGGCGATCTCAAAGTGCCATGTCTGACTGTGTTAGTGGCATGTGGCGATCTGTGGCTCACATGCCAGCTTCTGGGGATGTTTTGGTGCCATTTAATGCCTGTTTTGGACTTCATCGTAGGACAGCCTGCTCTAGCACCATGTGTCACCTCATATATATAATATATGAATGTATGGATCTTCCAGGGGTTCGTACAGCTCTGTGGCTCATATACCTGTTTTTAGCAGAATGCCACTGTCTGTGTCTGTCAGCGGAAGACAAGGAGCTGCACATAGCTAAACAGCAGCAGTATATATAGCGGCTTCCTCAAAGCTCCAAAGTCCCAGATGAGAGGAGAGATGGGCCCTGCCTCTCTGTATGAGGCGCTGTAGCCTAATGTGAAATGAGGCCTTCTGCCTCTTGATGAGGTTTGATATAGTACCATGGACATGGGATAAAACGCTGCATTGGGGAGCTGAAAACATAAACCAAAAGATAACCCGGTGATGAACGTGCAAAGGTGTGCGCTATGGTTACGGTATGAGTTGCTGCGTTATGTTACGACACGCTGCGTCAACAAAAACTGTGGCCACCCAATTCTTCTCTCCTCCTAACACCTGTGACGGTGAGTGAGTGCCCCTTTAATAGAATCCGGTTGTCACCACCTACACCACGTGACGCAAATATTCCCATCACCATGACAACCATACGACAAACAACAAATTACTCACTATATGTCTGCTCCAGTCTTCCTTCTAAGACTCTGACGACAGTCCGCTCGTCTCAACAGGTTTATTGGAAAGTGTGAAACTGAAAACAAACACATACAACGAATTACCAACAGTCAATATGCATTTATGAACTAAAACTGAATTCAGTATTATAATACGTTGTATGTCTAAATATAAATGGTTGATGAGAGTTTGACTCCTGCAAGATTAAGTAAATTCAATACAAATGTTTTAGACGTGTGTGTTAAAATGCAGGGCAGAGAATTGTTGCAGTTTGCACCAAGATGAAAGAATTTTGGACAGAAATTGTAGAAATAATGCAGGAAATCCTACAAATGAACATTGAACTAGAACTTACATGTTTTTATCTTAGGCATCCCTCCCAATAGATACAAGATAAAACACAGAGAGCAATTTGTTGATTTAAGTTTGTTACAAGCAACAAAGGTCCTACCAGCGGCTAGCGCCCTCTACAGTCGAAGACCACAACAGTCAAAGAAGCACTCGATCAAATGTAAAAAAAATGTCAACACAAGCACAAAACCACACCATAAAGTCACAACAAAGTACTCACTATATGTCTGCTTCTGTCCTGTAACTACTGAACAACTACACAACAAAAAGCTGAGTGACACGTACCTTTGAACCGCTCTCTGTCTCCATGGTAACATGACGCTTTAGATGAGCAGCTGGGACTCTTAAATAACCACGTCATAGAATGCAGTGAGCATCTGTTTCTAAATAAATTATATAAATAAAGCTGCCTTTTTATAACAAAACAGCTGCACTGCCACCATCTATGGCTCCTACAGTATATATGATTGCTGTTAGCCGTTCCTGTCCTGATCCAGACTGTTGTCGGCAACACAGGGGAGAGCGGTCTCCAGGGCAGCATTGCTTGCTGTTAAAAGGCTCTATCAGCATAGTGTAAACTTTTATCTAGGTTTCTGGGTAAGACCATTGATCATGTTTTCTGAAACCCAGAAAATATGTTATTGTGTGGAGGTATCCAGGGGAGTTAGGATAACCAAAAGCGATGTGTTATCTTCATCATTTTATACGTTTAATGAGTTGGTTGGATTCTTGGTTTTAGAGCATCCCCCTATATTGTGTTCTGTTCTTTTCAGACTGCCTGTAAACAGTTAGAAGGTGGAATTTCTCTTTTTAAATGAATGGAGTAGCAAACGGTAACAAGTGAAACATAGCTTCCGGCGCGGCCTCGCGGTAGCAGCCAGCCAGAGAAGCTCCGCACACCGCGGGTGTATTAAGTTGTTTTTCGTAATTTATTCCTACTCTACACACTCTACTTCGTACTAAATCGAAGTATAAGCGGTCAGGCACTGCAATAATGCGTCTTTTTCGGACTTTCTTCGTGGTCTTCGTCGCTTTTGGAGCACTTTTATCATGCCGCGTCTCGGCCGTGACGGAAACACGCCAGGGCTCCATTGTTTACACCAGGGATCAGCTGATGAGTCTCCAGCACAGCGGGATGTATGGCCAGCGACACGAAATCCCCAAAGAACTAAGAAGGAAACAACGCGGAAGCAGAGGGGGCAAAAGAAGACAGCTGAGGAAAAGAAGATACAAGCCGTATCTTCCTTCTATCGTCATGGGTAATGTTAGATCACTGGGTAAGATGGAAGAGTTAACATCTCGCACAAAGAGCGAGTGTGTGTTTCGTGAGGCGTCTGTAATGTGCTTTACAGAGACGTGGCTGCACGCAAACATACCGGACTCTACCGTGAGTTTAGCCGGCTTTCAGTTGGTACGGGCGGACAGGAACTGCACCGAGGGCGGCAGGAAGAAAGGAGGGGACTGGCGCTCTACGTGAACAACCGGTGGTGCAGCCCGGGACACGTTACGGTAAAGGAGCGTGTGTGCAGCCCGGAAATTGAACTGCTAGCGGTGAGTCTACGTCCGTATTATTTGCCCAGAGAGTTCTCTCACGCCATTGTACTCGTTGTTTACATCGCTCCCTCGGCTGAGGCGTCGCGGGCTACTGACGTCATCAGCTCTGTGACCGCGAGGCTTCAGACCCAGCACCCTAATGCCTTCATAGCGATTTCTGGCGATTTTAACCATGTTAATCTGAAATCAACTCTGCCCACTTTCAAGCAGTTTGTGGACTGTAAAACAAGAGGAAATAAAACTCTAGATTTACTGTATGCTAATGTTAAAGAGGCATACAGCTCCATAGCTCTCCCTCCCTTGGGCAGATCAGACCATAGCCTAGTCCACCTCAAACCCCAGTATATACCAGCAGTACAGCGGCAGCCGGTGACCACCAAAACTGTACGGAGGTGGACACCGGAAGCCCTGGAGACCCTGCAGGGATGTTTTGAGGTGACTGACTGGGATGTGTTCTGTGACACCCACGGTGAGGATGTAGACACACTCACAGACTGTATCACAGAATATGTTAATTTTTGCACAGATTCTCTAATCCCCACCAGGTCAATACGCTGCTTTCCAAACAATAAACCATGGGTGACAAAGGACATCAAGGCATCACTCAACAGAAAGAAGACAGCCTTCTTGAGTGGAGACAGAGAGGAGATGAGGAGGGCCCAGGCAGAGGTGAGGGAGAAGATTGGAGAGGGCAAGGAGAGCTACAGGAGGAAGCTGGAGAGCCAACTTGCCCGGAACAACTTGAGGGAGGTATGGAGTGGTATGCGAACCATCACCGGCCACAATAGGATCTCCGACCAGCTGATGGATGGAGATCTGCAGGAGGCCAACCAGCTGAACCTGTTTTTCAACAGGTTTGATAGTCCACTCCCTGACCACCCTCCCCCTCCCCCTCCCTGTGATGCACCATTAACACCTGTCGATAACAACAATGTACCTCCTCCTCCTCCCCCTCCCCCTAACCACACTAACCAGTCTCACCTCCCCATCAATAACATCACCCTGCCCCCCTTACCCCACCTCCCATTAACAACCCCCCACCCTCCCCCATCAGATCTCTCTCTCTGCTCTTCTGTGTCCACAGTTACCATCACCACAGAAGATGTGAGGAGGGGGGTCAGTCGCCTACGACCGGGGAAAAGCTGCAGGACCGGATGGACTCAGCCCAGAGTACTCAGGGACTGCGCCACACAGCTGTGTGGGGTCTTCCAGCACATCTTCTCCCTGAGTCTGAGCCTGATGACTGTCCCTGCCCTGTGGAAGACAACATGCCTTGTTCCTGTGCCCAAGACCAAACATCCGAGCACACACAGCGACTACAGACCAGTTGCTCTGACTTCACATGTGATGAAGTCTCTGGAGAGGCTGGTCCTGAAACACCTGCGTGCTGTTGTGGAACCATCGCTGGACCCCCTGCAGTTTGCTTACCAGCCCCGTATTGGAGTGGAGGACGCCATCATCTACCTGCTGCACAGAGCACACACCTACTTGGAGGAGGCAGGTAACACTGTTAGAATCATGTTCTTTGATTTTTCCAGTGCGTTTAACACCGTGCAGCCTGCCCTTTTGAATAGGAAGCTCCTGGACATGCAGGTAGAGACCCCACTGGTCACCTGGATCACTAACTATCTTACAGGTCGACCACAATTTGTGAGGCTGAGGAACACCGTCTCGGACACGATAGTGAGCAGCACGGGGGCACCCCAGGGCACGGTACTGTCTCCATTCCTGTTCACACTCTATACATCGGACTTCAGACACTGCTCACAGTCCTGCCACCTGCAGAAGTTCTCGGATGACTCTGCCATTGTGGGCTGTACCAGCAGAGGTCGGGAGGCGGAGTATATGAGTGTGGTGGACAGCTTTGTGGAGTGGTGCGGACAGAACCACCTGCAGCTGAATGTCACAAAGACAAGAGAGCTGGTGGTGGACTTCAGGAAGCACCAGACACTCCCTAACCCGGTCAGCATCAAGGGTACCAACGTGGACATTGTGGACAGCTACAAATACCTGGGTGTCCACATTGACCACAAACTGGACTGGTCCACAAACGCAGAGGCAATATACAGGAAGGGACAGAGTCGCCTGTATCTACTGAGGAGACTCGGGTCCTTTAACGTCTGCCAGACCATGCTGCAGATGTTTTACCACTCGGTGGTCTCCAGCGTCATCTTCTACGCTGTAGTGTGCTGGGGCAGCAGGATGAAGGCGGCCGACACCAACAGACTCAACAAGCTCATTAGGAAGGCTGGCTCGGTGCTGGGAGTGGAGCTGGAGTCTGTGGTGGAGGTGACGGAGAGGAGAATACTGAGGAAACTCCTCAGTATTCGTAACAACACGTCTCACCCCCTGCACGACACACTGCTGTCCTACAGGAGCACATTCAGCGGTAGACTGAGACTACCGAGGAGCAGCACAGAACGCCACAGGAGGTCCTTCCTGCCAGTGGCCATCAGACTGTATAACTCCTCCCCTTTCTGTAGGGAGAAGCGCTAGATAATCATGTCAGGCATCACTGTCATTCCCTCCACTGGTCTATATTTATGTTTACTTAGCACCTTACATCTCCATATTGTATCCATGTATCATATATTGTGCTCATACTGCGTACTGTACTCTTATTTTGGATTATAGTGACACTTATACTCTTATACTCTGTACTTAACTGCATTTAATGTAACTTGATACCTCTGGCACAAGAATTTCCTTCGGATTAATAAAGTTTTATCTTATCTTATCTTATCTTATCCTCATTAAGAGAGATACTTTACTGACACAGAACATCATGGCCAGATATTTACAGTACAATTGGAGGCAAGGCAAGCTTTATTTATATAGCACCATTCATACACAAGGCAATTCAGAGTGCTTTACATAAGATAAAATCACAGAATAAAACATTTTAAAACACTCAATTAAGAAGGAAATTAAAATCATAAAAAGAATAAAATCATAACATCAAATGTTGTGACAGAGCTTGGTAGCAGGTGTAGCAGCAGCATGTCCACAGTTCCACAGTATACGGTTACATGGCTGAGAGAGGCAGATGACAGATGTTCTCCTGATTATTTTCCCCATCTTCAACAGGATTCCCTCCTTTCGTTGTCACGCTGCCAGCGAAGCTTTCCGTGTTGTTAGAGTGCCGCTGCACCGGCTAAAGCAAATATAACAGCAAAACGCTTCCACGCTTTGGTCGCAGCGCTGTATTGTTTTCGTAAAGTGTCATAGTCTGCCATGCTCAGAAAGTACTTAGATCCATCAGAAGGGGGTCTAAGATTCAGGGTGCCATCTGGGTCCAGCGTCAGCTGGCCTACACCAGTAACACGTGTGCCCACCTGAAAAAAGGTGCATATTTTCATAATGTATTGTTACTATGTAAATTATTAGTGATAAGCAACAGACATTTTGTTGTGAATTAACTATTAAAATAACGAGCATTGGTAACTGACTCTAAGCATTTCCTCGGTCTCCAGTTGACTGTAGGACTTCACCCCGCTGAAATACCATCCAAGAACACTGAATCCATGGCTGACCTGGAGAAACCTCTTGTACAACATCTCCATGTTCAGTCCAGAGGCCTTCAGTGGACAATGGACTTGGACTGCAGTCCCATCCGAACCCCTTAATACGAAGGGCACCGATGTCACTTGTTTGTGCAAGACTGGCTTATCATGACTCTTGAAAAGAGCAGAGTAAAGGCTGCTCAATCCCAGCCTGGGCTCTGTGACTTCCACTTTGTGCACCACACCAACAATGTCTTCATGACACTGACTCCTCAGTGGCTCGCCTACAGGCTCCACAACACCTACAATATATACACAAACATACAGTATGAAGTGGAAATACATAATCATCACTTGTTTGTATTGATCCAGTTCTGGTTACCTTCAACAACAGCATACTGCAGACGTGCTCCTGGTGTAACCTCCAAAGTGTCTTTAAGGTTTCCATCTATGTTGATGTGGGAGGCATTCTGAATATGACACACACATAGTCAGATGGCACATGGAGGTTTTACAAACTTGCACATTACACTGCATGACCATCACCAACAACATGTTAAAGGGCTGCAAAGGATTTTAGTTAAACAAGTAGGAGAGCTTTTCTCAAGCATTTTTGCATGGTGTACTTCTTTGTCAGAGACTAGTGAGCTGTCAGCATGCACTGAATGCAACAGTCCCTCTGTAAGTATTAGCAGTCAGAACCGCAATTCACTTTGCAGACTACTGCTATATAATGTTAATGAAATACATTCTTACTCACATCAAGCTCATCTGCTGTCTTCTTCTTCTTTCTATACATATAGTAGCAAAGGCCTGAAACAGCCAAGCCGGCCCCAAGACACAGTGCCTCTGTCAGTGAAAAACCGAGACAGAATTTCGCCATTTCCTCTGGATGCCCTGTCACGGTCCTAAGAGCAATCCTGCACAAACATAAAACATGTAAGAGGACTGTGAGATGCATCTTCCTGCATCTTAGCCATGTACTCAACTCCGAACCAACAGCAGGTGGAAATTAAAGCTGCAAGCAGCATTGCGGGCCCTCGCGCACCTTGCGACCCGCAGGGCCATTGCAGTTTCCTGTCCTATGCTCTTCTCTCCTCTCATTTCCAGAGACGTAGAACAAAAACATGTTTAAAAGAGAAATTTCCTGCTGGGAGGTGGCGCTATGACCGTGTCATCATATTAGCATATATATCTGTTCAGACTCGGGTCCATAGCAGTACTGTAAGATTTTGTCCACATTGCATGAAGTATGTTGGAGGTATGGCAGAAAATACTGTGTTTCTTTGTATTGGCAAATGGTCAACTTTGAGGCCACGCCCCCGCCACACCGTAACTCTTTTGTAAGAGTTTTGGAATGCGTCTGTTCCCTATGGTGTCCTGAGTGGACACAGTGAATTTCAGCCCAATTGGATGAAGTATGCGAGGTGTGAAAAGTTTTGTAGCAGGGTGACAAATAGGCAAAAAATGGCCACAAAAGTCAAAATGGCGGACTTCCTGTTGGGTAGTAATCCCTAAGGTTTCAATAGGGCTCTTGCACCATTCGGTGCTCGGGCCCTAACTATTACTGAGTGGTTACATGTTATTTCCTTAACAATCAGCCCTAAACTAAACTCACTTTAACAATAACTTGTAAACTTGGCCACACTTGTTGTTACTTGACACACTGTCTGTGTTAAAAGTCCAGTTAAATGAGAATCCGTATCCTGTCGGTCTACCCCAAAGTGGCATTTGGCCTGCCTCGCTTGATGAAGTGGCATGTGGCGATCTCAAAGTGCCATGTCTGACTGTGTTAGTGGCATGTGGCGATCTGTGGCTCACATGCCAGCTTCTGGGGATGTTTTGGTGCCATTTAATGCCTGTTTTGGACTTCATCAGTAGGACAGCCTGCTCTAGCACCATGTGTCACTCATATATTATAATATATGAATGTATGGATCTTCCAGGGGTTCGTACAGCTCTGTGGCTCATATACCTGTTTTTAGCAGAATGCCACTGTCTGTGTCTGTCAGCGGAAGACAAGGAGCTGCACATAGCTAAACAGCAGCAGTATATATAGCGGCTTCCTCAAAGCTCCAAAGTCCCAGATGAGAGGAGAGATGGGCCCTGCCTCTCTGTATGAGGCGCTGTAGCCTAATGTGAAATGAGGCCTTCTGCCTCTTGATGAGGTTTGATATAGTACATGGACATGGGATAAAACGCTGCATTGGGGAGATGAAAACATAAACCAAAAGAATAACCCGGTGATGAACGTGCAAAGGTGTGCGCTATGGTTACGGTATGATGTGCTGCGTTATGTTACGACACGCTGCGGTCAACAAAAACTGTGGCCACCCAGCTTCTTCTCTCCTCCTAACACCTGTGACGGTGAGTGAGTGCCCCTTTAATAGAATCCGGTTGTCACCACCTACACCACGTGACGCAAATATTCCCCATCACCATGACAACCATATGACAAACAACAAATTACTCACTATATGTCTGCTCCAGTCTTCCTTCTAAGACTCTGACGACAGTCCGCTCGTCTCAACAGGTTTATTGGAAAGTGTGAAACTGAAAACAAACACATACAACGAATTACCAACAGTCAATATGCATTTATGAACTAAAACTGAATTCAGTATTATTAATACGTTGTATGTCTAAATATAAATGGTTGATGAGAGTTTGACTCCTGCAAGATTAAGTAAATTCAATACAAATGTTTTAGACGTGTGTGTTAAATGCAGGGCAGAGAATTGTTGCAGTTTGCACCAAGATGAAAGAATTTTGGACAGAAATTGTAGAAATAATGCAGGAAATCCTACAAATCAACATTGAACTAGAACTTACATGTTTTTATCTTAGGCATCCCTCCCAATAGATACAAGATAAAACACAGAGAGCAATTTGTTGATTTAAGTTTGTTACAAGCAACAAAGGTCCTACCAGCGGCTAGCGCCCTCTACAGTCGAAGACCACAACAGTCAAAGAAGCACTCGATCAAATGTAAAAAAATGTCAACACAAGCACAAAACCACACCATAAAGTCACAACAAAGTACTCACTATATGTCTGCTTCTGTCCTGTAACTACTGAACAACTACACAACAAAAAGCTGAGTGACACGTACCTTTGAACCGCTCTCTGTCTCCATGGTAACATGACGCTTTAGATGAGCAGCTGGGACTCTTAAATAACCACGTCATAGAATGCAGTGAGCATCTGTTTCTAAATAAATTATATAAATAAAGCTGCCTTTTTATAACAAAACAGCTGCACTGCCACCATCTATGGCTCCTACAGTATATATGACTGCTGTTAGCCGTTCCTGTCCTGATCCAGACTGTTGTCGGCAACACAGGGGAGAGCAGTCTCCAGGGCAGCATTGCTTGCTGTTAAAAGGCTCTATCAGCATAGTGTAAACTTTTATCTAGGTTTCTGGGTAAGACCATTGATCATGTTTTCTGAAACCCAGAAAATATGTTATTGTGTGGAGGTATCCAGGGGAGTTAGGATAACCAAAAGCGATGTGTTATCTTCATCATTTTATACGTTTAATGAGTTGGTTGGATTCTTGGTTTTAGAGCATCCCCCTATATTGTGTTCTGTTCTTTTCAGACTACCTGTAAACAGTTAGAATGTGGAATTTCTCTTTTTAAATGAATGGAGTAGCAAACGGTAACAAGTGAAACATAGCTTCCGGCGCGGCCTCGCGGTAGCAGCCAGCCAGAGAAGCTCCGCACACCGCGGGTGTATTAAGTTGTTTTTCGTAATTTATTCCTACTCTACACACTCTACTTCGTACTAAATCGAAGTATAAGCGGTCAGGCACTGCAATAATGCGTCTTTTTCGGACTTTCTTCGTGGTCTTCGTCGCTTTTGGAGCACTTTTATCATGCCGCGTCTCGGCCGTGACGGAAACACGCCAGGGCTCCATTGTTTACACCAGGGATCAGCTGATGAGTCTCCAGCACAGCGGGATGTATGGCCAGCGACACGAAATCCCCAAAGAACTAAGAAGGAAACAACGTGGAAGCAGAGGGGGCAAAAGAAGACAGCTGAGGAAAAGAAGATACAAGCCGTATCTTCCTTCTATCGTCATGGGTAATGTTAGATCACTGGGTAAGATGGAAGAGTTAACATCTCGCACAAAGAGCGAGTGTGTGTTTCGTGAGGCGTCTGTAATGTGCTTTACAGAGACGTGGCTGCACGCAAACATACCGGACTCTACCGTGAGTTTAGCCGGCTTTCAGTTGGTACGGGCGGACAGGAACTGCACCGAGAGCGGCAGGAAGAAAGGAGGGGGACTGGCGCTCTACGTGAACAACCGGTGGTGCAGCCCGGGACACGTTACGGTAAAGGAGCGTGTGTGCAGCCCGGACATTGAACTGCTAGCGGTGAGTCTACGTCCGTATTATTTGCCCAGAGAGTTCTCTCACGCCATTGTACTCGTTGTTTACATCGCTCCCTCGGCTGAGGCGTCGCGGGCTACTGACGTCATCAGCTCTGTGACCGCGAGGCTTCAGACCCAGCACCCTAATGCCTTCATAGCGATTTCTGGCGATTTTAACCGTGTTAATCTGAAATCAACTCTGCCCACTTTCAAGCAGTTTGTGGACTGTAAAACAAGAGAAAATAAAACTCTAGATTTACTGTATGCTAATGTTAAAGAGGCATACAGCTCCATAGCTCTCCCTCCCTTGGGCAGATCAGACCATAGCCTAGTCCACCTCAAACCCCAGTATATACCAGCAGTACAGCGGCAGCCGGTGACCACCAAAACTGTACGGAGGTGGACACCGGAAGCCCTGGAGACCCTGCAGGGATGTTTTGAGGTGACTGACTGGGATGTGTTCTGTGACACCCACGGTGAGGATGTAGACACACTCACAGACTGTATCACAGAATATGTTAATTTTTGTACAGATTCTCTAATCCCCACCAGGTCAATACGCTGCTTTCCAAACAATAAACCATGGGTGACAAAGGACATCAAGGCATCACTCAACAGAAAGAAGACAGCCTTCTTGAGTGGAGACAGAGAGGAGATGAGGAGGGCCCAGGCAGAGGTGAGGGAGAAGATTGGAGAGGGCAAGGAGAGCTACAGGAGGAAGCTGGAGAGCCAACTTGCCCGGAACAACTTGAGGGAGGTATGGAGTGGTATGCGAACCATCACCGGCCACAATAGGATCTCCGACCAGCTGATGGATGGAGATCTGCAGGAGGCCAACCAGCTGAACCTGTTTTTCAACAGGTTTGATAGTCCACTCCCTGACCACCCTCCCCCCCCCCCCCCCTGTGATGCACCATTAACACCTGTCGATAACAACAATGTACCTCCTCCTCCTCCCCCTCCCCCTAACCACACTAACCAGTCTCACCTCCCCATCAATAACATCACCCTGCCCCCCTTACCCCACCTCCCATTAACAACCCCCCACCCTCCCCCATCAGATCTCTCTCTCTGCTCTTCTGTGTCCACAGTTACCATCACCACAGAAGATGTGAGGAGGGAGTTCAGTCGCCTACGACCGGGAAAAGCTGCAGGACCGGACGGACTCAGCCCCAGAGTACTCAGGGACTGTGCCACACAGCTGTGTGGGGTCTTCCAGCACATCTTCTCCCTGAGTCTGAGCCTGATGACTGTCCCTGCCCTGTGGAAGACAACATGCCTTGTTCCTGTGCCCAAGACCAAACATCCGAGCACACACAGCGACTACAGACCAGTTGCTCTGACTTCACATGTGATGAAGTCTCTGGAGAGGCTGGTCCTGAAACACCTGCGTGCTGTTGTGGAACCATCGCTGGACCCCCTGCAGTTTGCTTACCAGCCCCGTATTGGAGTGGAGGACGCCATCATCTACCTGCTGCACAGAGCACACACCTACTTGGAGGAGGCAGGTAACACTGTTAGAATCATGTTCTTTGATTTTTCCAGTGCGTTTAACACCGTGCAGCCTGCCCTTTTGAATAGGAAGCTCCTGGACATGCAGGTAGAGACCCCACTGGTCACCTGGATCACTAACTATCTTACAGGTCGACCACAATTTGTGAGGCTGAGGAACACCGTCTCGGACACGATAGTGAGCAGCACGGGGGCACCCCAGGGCACGGTACTGTCTCCATTCCTGTTCACACTCTATACATCGGACTTCAGACACTGCTCACAGTCCTGCCACCTGCAGAAGTTCTCGGATGACTCTGCCATTGTGGGCTGTACCAGCAGAGGTCGGGAGGCGGAGTATATGAGTGTGGTGGACAGCTTTGTGGAGTGGTGCGGACAGAACCACCTGCAGCTGAATGTCACAAAGACAAGAGAGCTGGTGGTGGACTTCAGGAAGCACCAGACACTCCCAAACCCGGTCAGCATCAAGGGTACCAACGTGGACATTGTGGACAGCTACAAATACCTGGGTGTCCACATTGACCACAAACTGGACTGGTCCACAAACGCAGAGGCAATATACAGGAAGGGACAGAGTCGCCTGTATCTACTGAGGAGACTCAGGTCCTTTAACGTCTGCCAGACCATGCTGCAGATGTTTTACCACTCGGTGGTCTCCAGCGTCATCTTCTACGCTGTAGTGTGCTGGGGCAGCAGGATGAAGGCGGCCGACACCAACAGACTCAACAAGCTCATTAGGAAGGCTGGCTCGGTGCTGGGAGTGGAGCTGGAGTCTGTGGTGGAGGTGACGGAGAGGAGGATACTGAGGAAACTCCTCAGTATTCGTAACAACACGTCTCACCCCCTGCACGACACACTGCTGTCCTACAGGAGCACATTCAGCGGTAGACTGAGACTACTGAGGAGCAGCACAGAACGCCACAGGAGGTCCTTCCTGCCAGTGGCCATCAGACTGTATAACTCCTCCCCTTTCTGTAGGGAGAAGCGCTAGATAATCATGTCAGGCATCACTGTCATTCCCTCCACTGGTCTATATTTATGTTTACTTAGCACCTTACATCTCCATATTGTATCCATGTATCATATATTGTGCTCATACTGCGTACTGTACTCTTATTTTGGATTATAGTGACACTTATACTCTTATACTCTGTACTTAACTGCATTTAATGTAACTTGATACCTCTGGCACAAGAATTTCCTTCGGGATTAATAAAGTTTTATCTTATCTTATCTTATCTTATCCTCATTAAGAGAGATACTTTACTGACACAGAACATCATGGCCAGATATTTACAGTACAATTGGAGGCAAGGCAAGCTTTATTTATATAGCACCATTCATACACAAGGCAATTCAGAGTGCTTTACATAAGATAAAATCACAGAATAAAACATTTTAAAACACTCAATTAAGAAGGAAATTAAAATCATAAAAAGAATAAAATCATAACATCAAATGTTGTGACAGAGCTTGGTAGCAGGTGTAGCAGCAGCATGTCCACAGTTCCACAGTATACGGTTACATGGCTGAGAGAGGCAGATGACAGATGTTCTCCTGATTATTTTCCCCATCTTCAACAGGATTCCCTCCTTTCGTTGTCACGCTGTCAGCGAAGCTTTCCATGTAGGTAGAGTGCCGCTGCACCGGCTAAAGCAAATATAACAGCAAAACGCTTCCACGCTTTGGTCGCAGCGCTGTATTGTTTTCGTAAAGTGTCATAGTCTGCCATGCTCAGAAAGTACTTAGATCCATCAGAAGGGGGTCTAAGATTCAGGGTGCCATCTGGGTCCAGCGTCAGCTGGCCTACACCAGTAACACGTGTGCCCACCTGAAAAAAGGTGCATATTTTCATAATATATTGTTACTATGTAAATTATTAGTGATAAGCAACAGACATTTTGTTGTGAATTAACTATTAAAATAACGAGCATTGGTAACTGACTCTAAGCATTTCCTCGGTCTCCAGTCGACTGTAGGACTTCACCCCGCTGAAATACCATCCAAGAACACTGAATCCATGGCTGACCTGGAGAAACCTCTTGTACAACATCTCCATGTTCAGTCCAGAGGCCTTCAGTGGACAATGGACTTGGACTGCAGTCCCATCCGAACCCCTTAATACGAAGGGCACCGATGTCACTTGTTTGTGCAAGACTGGCTTATCATGACTCTTGAAAAGAGCAGAGTAAAGGCTGCTCAATCCCAGCCTGGGCTCTGTGACTTCCACTTTGTGCACCACACCAACAATGTCTTCATGACACTGACTCCTCAGTGGCTCGCCTACAGGCTCCACAACACCTACAATATATACACAAACATACAGTATGAAGTGGAAATACATAATCATCACTTGTTTGTATTGATCCAGTTCTGGTTACCTTCAACAACAGCATACTGCAAACGTGCTCCTGGTGTAACCTCCAAAGTGTCTTTAAGGTTTCCATCTATGTTGATGTGGGAGGCATTCTGAATATGACACACACATAGTCAGATGGCACATGGAGGTTTTACAAACTTGCACATTACACTGCATGACCATCACCAACAACATGTTAAAGGGCTGCAAAGGATTTTAGTTAAACAAGTAGGAGAGCTTTTCTCAAGCATTTTTGCATGGTGTACTTCTTTGTCAGAGACTAGTGAGCTGTCAGCATGCACTGAATGCAACAGTCCCTCTGTAAGTATTAGCAGTCAGAACCGCAATTCACTTTGCAGACTACTGCTATATAATGTTAATGAAATACATTCTTACTCACATCAAGCTCATCTGCTGTCTTCTTCTTCTTTCTATACATATAGTAGCAAAGGCCTGAAACAGCCAAGCCGGCCCCAAGACACAGTGCCTCTGTCAGTGAAAAACCGAGACAGAATTTCGCCATTTCCTCTGGATGCCCTGTCACGGTCCTAAGAGCAATCCTGCACAAACATAAAACATGTAAGAGGACTGTGAGATGCATCTTCCTGCATCTTAGCCATGTACTCAACTCCGAACCAACAGCAGGTGGAAATTAAAGCTGCAAGCAGCATTGCGGGCCCTCGCGCACCTTGCGACCCGCAGGGCCATTGCAGTTTCCTGTCCTATGCTCTTCTCTCCTCTCATTTCCAGAGACGTAGAACAAAAACATGTTTAAAAGAGAAATTTCCTGCTGGGAGGTGGCGCTATGACCGTGTCATCATATTAGCATCTGTTCAGACTCGGGTCCATAGCAGTACTGTAAGATTTTGTCCACATTGCATGAAGTATGTTGGAGGTATGGCAGAAAATACTGTGTTTCTTTGTATTGGCAAATGGTCAACTTTGAGGCCACGCCCCCGCCACACCGTAACTCTTTTGTAAGAGTTTTGGAATGCGTCTGTTCCCTATGGTGTCCTGAGTGGACACAGTGAATTTCAGCCCAATTGGATGAAGTATGCGAGGCGTGAAAAGTTTTGTAGCAGGGTGACAAATAGGCAAAAAATGGCCACAAAAGTCAAAATGGCGGACTTCCTGTTGGGTAGTAATCCCTAAGGTTTCAATAGGGCTCTTGCACCATTCGGTGCTCGGGCCCTAACTATTACTGAGTGGTTACATGTTATTTCCTTAACAATCAGCCCTAAACTAAACTCACTTTAACAATAACTTGTAAACTTGGCCACACTTGTTGTTACTTGACACACTGTCTGTGTTAAAAGTCCAGTTAAATGAGAATCCGTATCCTGTCGGTCTACCCCAAAGTGGCATTTGGCCTGCCTCGCTTGATGAAGTGGCATGTGGCGATCTCAAAGTGCCATGTCTGACTGTGTTAGTGGCATGTGGCGATCTGTGGCTCACATGCCAGCTTCTGGGGATGTTTTGGTGCCATTTAATGCCTGTTTTGGACTTCATCAGTAGGACAGCCTGCTCTAGCACCATGTGTCACTCATATATTATAATATATGAATGTATGGATCTTCCAGGGGTTCGTACAGCTCTGTGGCTCATATACCTGTTTTTAGCAGAATGCCACTGTCTGTGTCTGTCAGCGGAAGACAAGGAGCTGCACATAGCTAAACAGCAGCAGTATATATAGCGGCTTCCTCAAAGCTCCAAAGTCCCAGATGAGAGGAGAGATGGGCCCTGCCTCTCTGTATGAGGCGCTGTAGCCTAATGTGAAATGAGGCCTTCTGCCTCTTGATGAGGTTTGATATAGTACATGGACATGGGATAAAACGCTGCATTGGGGAGATGAAAACATAAACCAAAAGAATAACCCGGTGATGAACGTGCAAAGGTGTGCGCTATGGTTACGGTATGATGTGCTGCGTTATGTTACGACACGCTGCGGTCAACAAAAACTGTGGCCACCCAGCTTCTTCTCTCCTCCTAACACCTGTGACGGTGAGTGAGTGCCCCTTTAATAGAATCCGGTTGTCACCACCTACACCACGTGACGCAAATATTCCCCATCACCATGACAACCATACGACAAACAACAAATTACTCACTATATGTCTGCTCCAGTCTTCCTTCTAAGACTCTGACGACAGTCCGCTCGTCTCAACAGGTTTATTGGAAAGTGTGAAACTGAAAACAAACACATACAACGAATTACCAACAGTCAATATGCATTTATGAACTAAAACTGAATTCAGTATTATTAATACGTTGTATGTCTAAATATAAATGGTTGATGAGAGTTTGACTCCTGCAAGATTAAGTAAATTCAATACAAATGTTTTAGACGTGTGTGTTAAATGCAGGGCAGAGAATTGTTGCAGTTTGCACCAAGATGAAAGAATTTTGGACAGAAATTGTAGAAATAATGCAGGAAATCCTACAAATCAACATTGAACTAGAACTTACATGTTTTTATCTTAGGCATCCCTCCCAATAGATACAAGATAAAACACAGAGAGCAATTTGTTGATTTAAGTTTGTTACAAGCAACAAAGGTCCTACCAGCGGCTAGCGCCCTCTACAGTCGAAGACCACAACAGTCAAAGAAGCACTCGATCAAATGTAAAAAAATGTCAACACAAGCACAAAACCACACCATAAAGTCACAACAAAGTACTCACTATATGTCTGCTTCTGTCCTGTAACTACTGAACAACTACACAACAAAAAGCTGAGTGACACGTACCTTTGAACCGCTCTCTGTCTCCATGGTAACATGACGCTTTAGATGAGCAGCTGGGACTCTTAAATAACCACGTCATAGAATGCAGTGAGCATCTGTTTCTAAATAAATTATATAAATAAAGCTGCCTTTTTATAACAAAACAGCTGCACTGCCACCATCTATGGCTCCTACAGTATATATGATTGCTGTTAGCCGTTCCTGTCCTGATCCAGACTGTTGTCGGCAACACAGGGGAGAGCGGTCTCCAGGGCCGAAGGGCGGTGTCCTCCGGGGCCAACTCCCTAACCCTGACTCGGTAGCAAAGAAGGATGGAGGTGGTGGTGCACTGAGTACTAATGAGGAGCATTATTTCCAGCTGTGCTGAATGAACACCAGAGAGAACACAGCAGCTCTTCACTCCAACATGCAGCCTTTTGCAACCCACATAACACAGACAGCGTCTCACTTCCTGTCACCGCTTTATTGTGGCGGGGTGTGTCCCTTTAACTTCCGGGGCACAACCCCGCGTTTCCTCTCGCTCCATGGCCGCTGCCGTCCCTGTGCTTGGCGTGCTCCGGTTAGCATTCTGGCAAAAGTAACGATTAAAGTGCTTCATGACCCAAACGAACCGCGCCGATTGAATCTAAATCATCTCCGTAAATATCCACTCAGCGGCGAGTCATTTATTGACCCTGCGAACTTTGGTTTATTATCGAATGCGGTGCCGCGGTCATTCACAAAGCCTATAGGCTAACCGCTAGGCTAATGGCTAAGCTAACGTTGTTAATACCGGTCTTTATTTTAATAGACCGTGCTATTTGTGTTACTTTTATGGCCGAACGTTCGGCATAGTGTTAGAATATCGACTGAATTCTTTATTATTGGTTGTTTTGTTCGTTTTGTATAGTTTTTGTTGCTTTTGTGGTTAAAGCCAAACCGGCCTATGGTGCTTCTGAACTGACCCATCGACATGCACAAACAAATTGTTTGTTTACCTAAACATTTAAATGTTATGAACCTGTGATTAGCTTATTGCTGATTTAATTTGATTTATTATAAAGTGCATCATTAGCTTCACCTTTACCCAAAGCTTGAAAGTTGAATGATTGATTTATAAATGTTATCATTAAATAACCTGAGCGTTATATGCTGTATGACCAATAGCATTGATGGTATTATTTATTCATCATTATGCATCGTTATGTATGGATGTATTTATTTACTTTCTTGATGGAAGATCATTTCATTCATACTGAATTTTAATGTGTGTGTTTGACCTTGTTTAGGTCAGGTTTTTTCCTTTAGCTTGAAATCCAGTTCAACATGGCGAGCTGCCCGATCACCCTGTGACGCTGTAGGATTATAAAAACCTTTTTTTTGGCCTCCTACTACGGACCTATTTGAGTTTTCCCCATTTTTTTTTCTTGAACTCAAACCTTTTTTTGGAACATTGAATGAACTATTGTTTCCTGAATGAACTGAAATATGGACAGAACTGCAGAGTGACCTTCTGTCATCACAGTTTGGATTGTTTATTGTGCATATTATTACTGAATACCTGTTTATATATATTACATAGTAATAAATACATTTATTATCATTCATAACTTGCTGTTACTGTCCTATTGCATATCTGCTTATTACATGACAATAATATATTTATTTGAGCTCTATTATTTTCTTTGGTGTCTTATTCACACACTCAGCCTCCATAGCCGAAGCTACTTTTGTTGCTTTATTACATCTATGGCCCCATAGTGCGTTACACTTTCATATTCAGCTGTGTAGCTCGGCCTCTTGCTGTGCTCTGTTTCCATTCAGGCTGATGGAAGCTGTAGAGATGACAGTGATGCTGCAGCATCATCATCCAGGGAGCTCAGACTGAAGGAGGACCTGTCCTCTGTGAGCTTCTGTGTTCCTCTGACGGGGAGATGCGTGTGGTGGATCTGCTGGTTCAAGAGTCTGATGGCTGAGGACAAGAAGCTGTTTCTGGGTCTAGTCCATGTGCGGATGCTTTGGTAGATCCTGCAGTGAAAAGAGTGTGTAGCTGAGGTGTGTGGGGTCTCTGAGGGTTTTCTGTGTTTTCCTGAGTGATGAGTAATGAAGGTGGTTTGCAGGGAAGGCAGGTGAGAGCCAGTGATGTGCTCTACTGTCTTCAGCACTTGTTAGAGACCTGTGGTCTGCAGCAGAGCAGCTTCTGTAGCAGGGAGGGGTGAAGATGTCAGTGAGGACCTCTGAGAGCTGGTCAGTGCTTTGAGGAGCCATCCTGGAATGCCATGTGGCCCAGGTGACCTCTGCTCCTGTCTTTGTAGCCAGTGATGGAGAATCCACATCCACACCCTTCATACTTTTACTCTGAATCAACAATAGATGTGTCCCAATGCAAGACGTTTGTTCTTCAGGTGTGTACATTTGTGCATCATCAGCATACCATGAAATGTGTGTGTGAGTATGAACCCCAGGAGACGTGTCGACAGAGAAATGGACCCACTAAAGGTCCCTGTGGGATTCCTCAGGTGAACTCTGACTCCTGAGGCCTCAAAGAAGTGTCTTTTGTCTTTTCACAGCTGGTACCTTTTCAAAGAACTGAACTCAGTCCTCTTTAAGTGGACCAACAGAAACAGGTCTCAGTTCTTTTTGTGTTCACACTGTGAGTTTATTGAAAGAGGACCAGCTTCTGGTCCAGTTCAAGGTAGTTGGGGCCTCAGTCCTCCTTCTGTTCACACCAGGTCCTCTAGAGCTCTCAGACCCCCAGTGCACTGAATTCTGGGTAGTTTAGGTTTGTTTTAAAGGGGCCTGGGTACAGTTGGAGTATTCACGTATGTGGAAAAAATGCTGAGTCATGGATCTGTTTGTTTAGAGGGCTGAAGGGGACCAAGTGTGAAAACACCCTCAGATTCAGATATAAGAGAAACCAGACTGGTCCAGTCCCACAGAGGCCGATCAGATTTTAAAGAAAGATGTGACCAACTGTGGCTGCACTGAAACACAAGGACACTTTGTGTAGATCAGCTCTGACTCAAAGTTCTGGATGGATGTTTTGGTGACATGATGTTGGTTTTACTGCTCAAAATACTGATCCTAGAATGTATCTAAAACTCATTTCTTGAATGCACACTTTGTTAAAACTGTCTGTCTTTAGTTGACTGCAGATAACAGAGGAGAGAAGGTGAAGGACACACTGAACAAAGGAGGAAGCAGCTGGAGCTGTGACAGTGTGTGAGTCCCTCTAGTGGACGCTGTGGAGTATTGTGTTGTCTTTGCTCCACAGGTTTTTGTACAGAGTTGAGCTGTTTCCTGTCACTGTGGGCTGCAGAGCACAGTAGTACACAGCAGAGTCAGTCACTGCAGCTCTCCTGCCTCACATTACTGTCCTTCAAATGCTAAGTAGCTTCAAACAGTGACAAACGTATTATGAATTTTCCTCTAACTTACGAACCTCATTGGCCTCGTAGCTCTGGGGGAGGTCAACCAATCTTCTAAAACAGTCTTGACTAAACACAGTGAAGAATTCCTCAGCATTTCTTCATCTTCTTCAAATATCAGTTTTAAGGCGGTCCGTTTCTTCCACGTGTCATTCTCAGTGCATCGGTAATAACAATCTGTCTATCAATGAACGTTGGTCCGTTTGGAAATTAAATACCGGTAGATCCTCTTGGACTCTTATTTTTAACACATTATAGTGCAATGAAAACAAACGAAAATAGCTTTTTAATAAATATATGAATTTTATTTTTAACATTTATCAATTAAGTTCAATAAAGTCACTCTGACAGCTACATATAGAAGAAATGTTTGTGATGGTGGCGGTGCTGATCTGCACTGAGGCGCCCGGTGAGAAAACGACATGCTTTCACTTATCATAACAGTCGTCAATGTGATCCAGAAGCTCCCTGTGACGGCTGGCGGGATACTGGGCCTGACAATATGGGCACTCCAAGAAAGTCGTCTCCAGGAGGTTGACGTATTTCCATGGCGATGTGGGGCCAGGGTCAGTAGTAAGGCGCTCAAAATTATTGTACGAGCTGGGCTCTGAAGAGCGAGCATTAGGCTGCATCTGAAATAGGAAAAAACAAATGCACTTGTAGAGCAACATAATATGCACATTCCAAGAGGACAGTGGAATACTCTACTACTCTACTGTTAGAAAGCAAAGAAAATGGCATGAGAGTCATGAGGGTTTGACTTCATATTGATGATACTATAGATCACATAACACTTACAGCAGACTCCAGATTAGAAATCTGATCTTGGGTCTTGTGAAGCTCCTTCAGCACTTTATGTAGCTGGTGCTGAATGCTCTGACGATCATTTTTTTTCATTTGCAAAGTCCTTGGCAGAAATCTGGATCTTAAGAGGCAGAACCACAAGTATGAACAGGCGTACGTTTAAGAGAATGCTGCCATCTCCTCTTCTTCTATTTGACAGGTCTTTTTGTAGGTGTGTGCTATAATTAAGAGAGTGTTACCTGTTGTTCCAGGGCAGCGATTCTCCTCTCGTCTCCATTTCGGTTCAGAAGAGACTTCTGCAGCATATTTACCTGTTGAAGGCCAGATATTAGGGCAAATTTTGTATAGTGCCTACAATGCTGCTGTATATTAGAACATGGAACTAGATTGTATCTAAAATGCAGACATCCTCATTTTATTTAGTGAAGGATGATTTTGTTTGACATTTACAGTGCTGTATTTGTATTTTTATTCAGTCTGAGCAGACTTTGGTTTAATCTACAAACCACTCCTACCTCCACCCACCTGTGCAATATGTTCCTCTCATTCTTTAACTGTATCCATCTATCTGTATTGTGTCTTTGTAGGTACTTTTATTTACCCTATCTGCGCTGTTGCAACAATGCAATTTCCCCATTGTGGGACAAATAACGGGTTCTTAATCTTATTAACTTTAGTTAGTGGAGGTAAACAGTGAATTCATGCTCACCTGCAGCAGAAGTTCAGCAGACCTCTTCCTCTCTTCCTCCAGTCTGATGTCCATACTCTCCAGTTCTGCTGCATGCCTGGACACATTGTTTGTTTTTTTTTTTGTTTTTTTTTTTTATTTTAGATACTGTATTAATCCCAGAGGGAGTGTTAATTCAAAGGTCAGTACAACATTAGTTTTTGGCATTAGTATTAATGAGAGGAGGTAAAATTGCCGATTGATGACATGTTAGCAGCTCAGCGTGAAACCTTATTGATCCGACGTCAACCAGAGCCAGCAGCTTTACCTGTTGCCAAGTCTCTCTGCCTGGAGCTGCATTTTGGCTTCCTCCAGCTCTTTGCTCTTCTCTTCATGCTTCCTCAGGAAGGATGACAACTCGCTGCACTTGTCCTCGTACTTCCTCTGTTGCACTAACAGCTCCACCTGGAGCCTGGTGACCTGCTCCTTCTGAGACTGCAGCTCAGCCTGAGCCTTCACGGTCTGCAGAGCGAAAAAAACACAATTTGCAGAATGATGTTTTCTTTGTTGTCAGCTCAGTTCTGAAAAAGACTTCTACAGGTCAGTTATAAAGATGACTGAATCCACAGAATATGCATGTTCAGTGCTCTAGCTGCAGCTGCTCTATTCTGATTCAGGGTCAAAATCTTTTAACAGAGGCAATGTCCCTAAATCTGTGAAGATGTAAACATTTTCTCACCAAAGCTGCAGAAGAGGCCAATATATGCATTCATGGATTCAAGGGCAACAGAACTTCACTTTCATAATTACATGAAATAATGCAGCATTTACCTGGTTCCTCTGTGCACTGAGCTCCTGCTGGGTTCTAGTAACCTCAGCGTTTTGGCCCTCGAGGTCTCTCTGCACCCCTAAGCTGAGCTGAGGTTCCTTTTCTGGACCTGCAGTAGCTAAAAAAAGAAATGTTAGTAAGCAATTGACCAACATATATTATGCAGGAGCTTTACAGCACAACCAGTATGTAGGACTTACATGCCTAAATCTTTCTAACTATATTTCATAGCCTATTACATGGCCAACAAAATTAAGTACTTGTTAACTACACTTTCCTAGAAGCTTTCCATGTACTTTATTATTGTAGAAAATTATATGAGAGCAGTATCACCCTCTGAAGTGGCCCCTTGCTTGGGTTGTTGCCGCTTTGCTTGGGCCAACTGCTGTGCCAGCTCCGCTGCGTAGGCAAGGACGGACTGGATGTAGACCTCTCTCTGCTGGTCATACACCAGCCGCTGCAGGTTCTTCTCCTGAGCCTGGTGGTGAGACACACACGCCAATAAAGACAAACTGAGTCCAGGTTTTTTTCACTTATTTAAATAAACAATCAATCAAATTATTAGGCTTACATCTCTCAACTGCTCTTGCACTGATGCAGAGTCTCCAGGAGGTTCTTGTCCATTCTGAAAGGAGAAACAAAAATATTTAAAATCTGAATTGTGTTTGTGTCAACATTTGTTTCTGAGAAGACAAGTGCTGCCTCAGGGCGTCCAAACACTGGATGTGTGTACTGAGCATTTTCTGATGGATACACTTGAATATATATGTGATTTTTGTAACCTTATGTTAGTGCAGAGAGCTGTCATGTGTGCACATACCTCTCCTTTGGCTGACAGCTGCTGTCGCAGACTTTCCAGTTCCTGCTCCAGTTCCTGCTCTTGAACCAGCAGACTGACCTGAAATAACCGACACCGCACATTAAAATTCAAACAAAAACAGCCCAGAAGCTGACATGCAAATGAACCCAGAGACAAAGACTTTACCTCCAGCAGTTCATCAAGCTTCTTCTTCAGGTGGCTCTTCCTGAGTTTAGAGGAAGAGCTGCTAGATTTGAAGCCCAACTTGCTGAAAAAGCCTTTAAAGGCCATGGCTGCTTCGATCTATATTGACAAAAAAATGAATCACGATTAATTGTGGCATTTAGCCGATAACCATTAGTTTGACCATTCATTGATGACAGATCATCAGTCAAGTTAACCCCTTCATTAGGTTAAAGTAGTGATCAGGCACCAAGCAGCCATGTTTGAAATATGTATTGATACCAGAGGCACAAACTGCTTCAAAATAATAATGAAGCAAACGTTTAAAGTAGCTTTGTCCTTCACATGTTCTTATCTTCAGGTCACAGAGCAGCATGTCAGCATTAACATTAAACAGGACAAATGAGTTCAGAAAAGTCACATCAGTGATTATTAAAGTTAAAAATGTGTCTGTGGAATGAACCCACACTAGAGCATGTTTTCACTCAGACTGTAGAACAGTGTGTGTGTTAGTGTGTGTGTGTGTGTGTGTTAGTGTGTTAGTGTGTGTGTGTTTGTGTGTGTTAGTGTGTGTGTGTTTGTGTGTGTGTTAGTGTGTGTGTGTTTGTGTGTGTTAGTGTGTGTGTGTGTGTGTGTCAGTGTTTATTTGTGTGTGTGTGTTTGTGTGTGTGTTAGTGTGTGTGTGTGTGTTAGTGTGTGTGTGTGTGTGTCTGTGTGTGTGTGTTAGTGTGTGTGTCAGTGTGTGTGTGTGTGTGTGTGTTAGTGTGTGTGTCAGTGTGTGTGTGTGTGTGTGTGTGTTAGTGTGTGTGTGTGTGTGTGTGTCTGTGTGTGTGTGTCGCTGTGTGTCAGTGTGTGTGTCAGTGTGTGTGTGTGTGTGTTGTGGCCCAGAACTGACCCCACACACACACTTCCGGAAGTGTGTGTCATTTGAACCAATGAGACACGCAGCCTACTGAAGGAGGACATTTGATAGGCTACTTCACTTCTGGCATTGCCAGTTCGAGCCATGGGCCTATTTTCTTCTTCCGCTTGGTACCAGCGGAGTGATATCAGCGTTAATGTCAACAGCGACAGGTAGGTTTGCTTTATTTGACTCTTTCTGTGATTTTACGTCTTTCTCTGGACTCTGCCTGCAGCTGAACTGCACTCATATATCAGCTACTTCTCGCTACTAACTTCTGTTGTGAGGTACTTATCAGTAACTTTTACTACAAATTGGTAGCTTCTGCTGTCGGCTAAAACTCGCTAGCTCCACATGCTAGCTTCTTCCACTAGATACTACTGCATTGCCTGCAGCTGAAGTGCAATTACATAGATTTATAGCTCCTATGTCAGCTACTTCTTCAAAATAACGTCTACTGTCTGGTATCTATCAATGCATTTTACTGTCGGCTACAAATCGCTAGCCTTTACTGTGGGCTAAAAGTCGCTAGCTACTTCCGTTAGCTTCCTCCGCTAGCTACTGCTGCTCTGCCATATATGCACAGCAGAGCACATTAATCAGGAACAGTTCAATCAAAGCAGTCTGTATTCTGAGTCTATGAATGGCATTTATTGATGTATGTAATTTAGTTTGCTAGGGATGTTTTTCTGGTGCACATGCTGTGAACTCCTGACTTTGTATGAGCACAAATGTGAGTAAACAGTGTTTAACCTGCTGGCTCACTTAGTGCCACATCAGTGTTCTGACAGTGGGTACCAGTCCAGTGTTACAGATGGAGAAGCATCATTTGACTACCTTGTACCTATGGTGTGGATCTGATGTTTCTCTTTAATAATATTGTAGATTCATTCAGGTTGAATTAAATTGGTTTAATATCAATATAAACCTCTGTCTCAGAGAGGGCACAGCTGTTTTCATTGGTACTATGGTTACCTATGTAATGATATGAGCCATAATGATCCAAAGGAAGGAAAGGATTCAGCCTGCTGAAGAAGCAAAGGTGTACATTCAGTCTTCCAGTGACAAGTCATGCATACAAACATTTATTGACAGTAATAAAGGTATGGAGTTGTTATTTTAGTATGATTATATGGTCTATAATTAAGGGTTGGCTCAGGATTTCTATTAAAATGCCTCTATAGGAAGAGGAGTGTTTGCAGCCCAGACCATTGAACCAGGGGCTTTTGTACTGGAGTACAGGGGTGAACTCATATCAGTGGAAGAATGCCAGTCAAGACACTACACAGAGAAAGAGAGTACATTTCTGTATGAATTTGAATGGCAGAATCACTGCTGGTGGTAAGCACATCACATGTTGTGTAGAGATTCATGCAATTCTTATTAACTCATGAGTCAAATATTGTAAATAACTGATGGATGAGCAAATGAAGCAGTGTTGACATGTTTGAGACATGAGAAGAGATTTATCTGTGTAGTGTTATCCTACAGTTTAAGTTGACCTCTGTGTTATGTGCTATTTAATGTTTTTACATTGTAAGTGTGTACATTTGATGATTCAGTATTACACGATTTCAAAGGTTCACTTTATTTCTCTGGCTTTTAGTATTGATGCATCCAAAGAAGATGGATCCCTGGGAAGATTAGTGACAACCACAAATCACCAAACTGTGTAATAAAAAGATGATAGTAAAGGACAGGCCACATTTGTGCCTCTTTGCTGTTCAGGCCATAGAAATTGGAACTGAAACTGATTTCAGCTCTGGTGATTCCAAGTGGCCTTGGCGTGAAAAGGTGAGTGAGTTAGATTAAACATCTATCTGTGTGGTGTTTAAAGGGGTCAGCACACAGGTGATGCAGATTCTTTCTTTCATGGCTGTGGCTGTGTACTGTCTGGTATCTTTGTTTAGATGGGAAGGTGTTTGTGTTGCTTTTCCTGCTAAAGGTCTCAGACTCACACACTCTGTTTCTATTTTGGCCCTTATGGGGCCCTGGGTGCATCTCGAAGTGATTTTCACATCAGCATCACAACATCACACACTCCTTGTTTTCCATTTTTCTCCCGTATGGATGTAACTAGAAGTTATTTTACTTCAACTGAAAAACCTGACAGTGTCAAACTGTAAATTATAATAAGCATAATTCACCACTTCCCAGTCTGTTGTATGTCTAATGCTGTGTTTATACTGTAGTCCATTGCAATGTCTTTTATTTGCTCTGAGAAATCGCAGGCTCACACACTGCTTTTCTATTTTGGCCCATGTGGGGTCCTCCTGACCTCTTCATGATTTGGGATGCTCTCAACTTGTGGGGCCTCTCTCACGTCACACACAATTTTGATCTTTCTAGCTTTGTAGGGCCACTTTAACACCAAGAACTTGTACTTTTGATTTTCTTATGGAGGTCTTTTTTACGAACGATAAGCTCAACTCCCGAGTATCGCATCTAATATCTACAGGGTATTTAGTATGTGATCCATTGCATCTCTGATACTGTTAAGGGACTTGCTCATAACTCTTCTCATATGAAAAGTTGCTTCCACACGAGCCATAGACCATGCATTAATTAGCTGTTTGGAGAACAGTTGTCTTATCACTTACCTTTTTCTACGTTCATTTTTAAGGTTTATTCTTTTTTATTCATATTTAGGTTACAGTTTCCAAGTTTTCCCTTGTGGAGTACTCTGATAGTGAGGATACAGATGAAGGCTGTGGCACAGACCACCCTTTGACTTCACACTGTAATGAAGTTGTCTGTGTTTTGCAGAAAGATGCAGTGTCAGATGTTGCTAAATCTGTGTATGACTTAGATGAGAGTGTTGTGCTTGAAACTGATGATGATTCAATAAAGGATAGATTCAGTCTGCACTCATACAATGAAGCTGTCCAAAGCTTAGAGGACAAAAAGTATTCTGGTATGTGTTAATGGCCATTTCTCACTTTTCCCAATGTAATATTTTTTCTTACATTAAGAATGAAATGATTACAAATGTCTTGTTTTGCAGATGGATGAAATGCCACGCTCCGATGCTCTCTGTGATTCAAGTGATGATGACGATGCTCACCCTTCCACATCAAAGTCTGAAATTGCTTCACAAAGGCCAAAGAGAAGTTGTTGGCACCCGGTAGGCCTTTTCTTTCCCCCTTCATTTTATAATTAAAGCGAACCAACAGAACACACATGCTTTTACAATCTTTCTCTTTGTTCTGTAGTTTGTAAAAAGCATAGGCCTGGTATTTTGTGAATGATACATGTTAGGCTCTATATTGACTTTACTGTACTGTTCAGATTTATTCCTTTTAGGGGGTTTTAAGAAATTCTGATATTGCAGCATATAACTGAAATGTAGATAGCTTGTCATGTATGACAACCTAAGTGGAGGCTCAGTTATTAACTTGAGTTTTCTTTTTTCAAAAGTCTCTTGTAGAATCAGACAATACAAGCGAAGGTAGTGAAGAGGAGTATATTCCACATTTCAGGGAGGAAAGCACTGACGGCAGCATGGAGTTGTCCATGGAAAATAAGAAAAGGACAAAGTTGATTCTACAAGTCGGATGAGAACAAAGTCTTTCAGTCAGCCCCAGTGTGAGTCTAGGCAGTACCGAAGATTTGAAACAGAACCTGATTCCACACAAAGATTTCCTATTGTCACAGCAGATGCTAATGAAGATGAAATGGTAGAAGAGCCATGTGTACGTTAATCCAGCTTTGAAAAACGAAGATGGTTCCAGAAGTTATAACAAGAAACATCACTGCTTCTACTGTGGACAACAGGTTCAAAAAATGTCAAGACATTTAATTCGTAAACACCATGAAAAGGTGGAAGTTGCCAAAGCTTTAAGTTTGCCAAAAAACTCAAAAGAAAGGCGACTCCAATTAGATTATATCCGAAATAAAGGCAACTTTGAGCATAACATTGAAGTTTTGGAATCCCACAGAGGAAAAATGATCCCATGGAAACAACCAAAGGAAAAGATGAAAGGACAAGAATTTACACATTGTGTGTACTGCTATGGATTGTTCACAAGAAGAGTGATGTGGCGACATTTTCAGGTCTGCAAATTCAAGCCTCAGGGTAAATCATCACAAGGTAAAACTAGAGTCCAGGCATTGTGTGCTTTTGCTGAACCTGCTCCACTTGGACTTGGTGAAGCATACTGGAAGTTCTTAAGTGACATGAGTCAAGACAATATTGCAGTTGCAATAAAGGAAGACCCATGCATTCTGGAGTATGGGTGCAGACTCTTTACCAAGAATGAGAGGGTAACTAGCCAACACCAGCAGATTCAACAAAAGTTGAGAGAACTTGGCAGACTGCTACTGGAAGCAAAAAAGGTTGCACCTGTGAAGACTGTCAAAGACCTCATAAAACCTGAACAGTACAGTCATGTTGTCTCTGCTGCACGATCCCTGGCTGGGTTCAATGATAAAACTGGCAAATTTCACCGTCCATCTCTTGCTTGCACAGTTGGACACAGCTTGCATTCTTTGGCCATGTTTATAAAGTCGGAAGGATTGAAGACAAAAGACAAACAAGCTGTCCAAGATGCTGATGAATTTGCACAGCTATACCAAGAAAGTTGGAAATTTGACATTGCAAGTCAAGCACTAACTCAACTTGACCAAACCAAGTGGAATTCTCCTCAACTCCTCCCATTCACCCAGGATGTCCAGAATCTCCATTTCTTTTTATCAGAGAAACAGCAGCAACACTTGAATACCCTCACCGAGGAGCCTTCACCCTCAAACTGGAAAGACCTTGCTAAAGTGACCCTAGCACAAGTTATCCTCTTCAATCGCCGGAGAGCGGGTGAGCTATCCAGAATGCCTTTGTCTGTGTACTTGTCCAAGGACATGTCAGAAACGCATGATGATGTGAACTTGGCCCTTACAGCAGAAGAACCTGACCAGTTGGCTGACTTTCTTGGGCATAACATCAAAGTCCACAGAAAACACTACCGGCTTCCAGAGGGCACCCTCCAACTAGCAAAAATAAGTAAAGTTCTTCTTGCAATGGAACAGCCTGTGTGTGTGTCAGTGTGTGTGTCTGTGTGTGTGTGTCTGTGTGTGTCAGTGTGTGTGTGGCAGTGTGTGTGTCTGTGTGTGTGTGTGTCTGTGTGTGTCTGTGTGTGTGTCTGTGTGTGTGTGTCTGTGTGTGTCTGTGTGTGTCTGTGTGTGTGTGTGTGTCTGTGTGTGTGTGTGTGGCAGTGTGTGTGTCTGTGTGTGTGTGTGTGTGTCAGTGTGTGTGTCTGTGTGTGTGTGTCTGTGTGTGTGTGTCTGTGTATTTGTGTGTGTGTCAGTGTGTGTGTCTGTGTGTGTGTGTGTGTGTGTGTGTGTCAGTGTGTGTGTGTGTGGCAGTGTGTGTGTCTGTGTGTGTGTCTGTGTGTGTGTCTGTGTGTCTGTGTGTGTCTGTGTGTGTCTGTGTGTTTGTGTGTGTGTTAGTGTGTCTGTGTGTGTCTGTGTGTGTGTGTCTGTGTGTGTCTGTGTCTGTGTGTGTCTGTGTGTGTCTGTGTGTGTCTGTGTGTGTGTCTGTGTGTGTCTGTGTGTGTCTGTGTGTGTCAGTGTGTGTGTGTGTGTGTGTGTGTGTGTGTCCTCGGTGAGGAGCTGGGACTCACAGCCTGCTGCTCGTTGTCCATCAGTCTGCGGTAGCAGCTGCCTTCATACTGACTGATGACCTGATCCACGGCTGCACTCAGGCTCTGTTCGATCTGCACACACACACACACCTGCAGGTCACACTGATGAACGCCTCACCCATCAATCAAAGCTGCAGCCAATCAGAATCATCCACAGCCAGGCCACTTGAGGGAGGACGCTCACCCTCTGTCTGTTTATGAGCAGCAGCAGTGTGACCCAGGACGGCCAGGAAGCCAAGGTACTGAGGAGGAGGAGGAGGAGGAGGAGGAGTCAGGTCAGCGTGTAAATGTTACAATAAATAATGGCACAGGGTACCAGCAGGGGGCAGCACTAAGAAACAAAACTGGATTTTATTTCTCACAGTGTTCAGTGAAACCCACCACACATCAGCCGAGGGACACAGGTAAAAAACAGCTGACTGAGCCCTGGATGTGGTCGCAGCATTTTCCCACGTGACCTGAATGCAGCATCGGACGTTACGATGACTCACCGGCAGCAGCAGGAACCTGATCTCACAGGTCGCTGCCACACATCCAGCCACGCTGACCGCCACCACCGCACCGATCACCAGCAGGCCCACGGACACCACCTGCAGCTCCTCTGCACATACAGAGACAGAGACACAGAGACAGAGAGACACACAGAGAGACAGAGGTACAGAGACACACACACACACACACACACACACACACACACACACACACACACCTCCAGCCATCCCTTCAAACCCATGTCTTCCAGCCCAGTCACAGTGCCGGAGCTGTCCAGCATCCAGGGTTCCTGCCCGCTGCTATCTCTGCTGGAGCTCTCCAGCACCCAGGGAGCTTCCAGGCATCCTCTCTGCCCTGCACACTGCCTCCCAACGATACTCACGCTCGCCTGCTCACCCCCACACCCTCCTGCTAGCCCCACCACAACCTTGCGCACCACCACAACATGCACCCCTCACTTGGCTAAAGCAACTAGACCGTGCCAGCAAAACCTTTGTGCCCCTGGTGCTGTGAGTAGAACTTCGTGCCCCTGGTAGCACAGGTGCGAGTAGCTGTGACTCTCTTAAGGTAGCCAGAATTATTTTTCTGGTGCCCCTGGTACTGTGCTGGAGCTCCAGGAGGGAGAGTGTGACGGCCACAGGGCCTAATGCTTGTTGTGTGTTTGTTCCACTATGGTTGCAGGTTTCCATCAGGGTGGCGCTGTGTTGATTGATCCTGCACTACAGTCTCTTCTCTTCTCCTGCATTCACCACCTGCCAAATTTGGTTGGGCCGTCCAATCGGTTGTGGTAAGGTGAATTTTGCTGTCTTTAGACAATTTTTGTCATGCGTCCTTTTTCCAGTTTACTGTCGGCGTTGCAGGTCCAGTGTAGCGAATTTGGTTGATTGCAGTGGTTAATGGTCTAGGAGACACGCAGGGTTTATTGTGCTGGTGTTTGTATTTTTTTTTTAAGGCGAGTGTTGGGGCTAGAGAGGGATATGTGTGGCTGTGTGTGTAGCGGCTGGGGCCTGTCGGCGTGGTCCTCCGGTTAGGCTCAGAGGTGCTTCCCCTTTGGGTTGAGCCTGGGGGTGGGACCTGGTAGTGGTCCCCTTTTCCCCCAATCTTTGCTCGGGAGCGCATCCCTGGTTGCCAGAAGCACACCCTCCGACAGGATCCGTCAATACTTCCGATAAGAAAGACTGGGACTCAGCGAGGAGGCACTGACACCATGCGCCTCCGTTGACGCACGGCATCGATGCGCAAAAAACATCCGACATTATCACCCTGGATCTGAAAGAGCCAGTGATGCTCTTAGGTGTAAAAGTCAGATTAGGACGCAACACAGCCGAACTGCCACCCCCCTAAATCCTGAGGCAGATGGGGGCCGCAGAGAGGTCAGATAAATCACTGACTCTCTTTGCAGATGTTAAAGCCAGAGAACAAATCAGTTTCAATAGACATGGGTGTTAAAATTCAGGTCTGAGTCGAGTATTACACCAAGATTTCTGGCTTGGTTTGTGATCTTCAGTGACATGGAGTCAAGGTAAGCACTGATCTTAGCTCTTTCATTTTTGGGGCCAAAAACAATCATCTCTGTTTTGTCAGCATTGAGCTGGAGAAAGTTCTGGCTCATCCACTCATTGATTTGTTGAGTACACTTACTTAGTGAGTGTAAGGGACTGTAGTCATGTGATGACACTGATATATAAAGCTGTGTGTCGTCTGCATAGGTGTGGTAGGAGATGTTGTGCTGTTCTATGATCTGAGTTAGGGGCAGCATGTAGATGTTGAACAGAAGTGGTCCAAGAATGGACCCTTGAGGAACCCCGCATGTGATTTTAGTTCGGTCAGACTCATAGTTACCAATTGACACAAAGTAGTCCCTATCATGTAAGTAAGATTTGAACCAGTTTAACACAGTGCCAGTAAATCCCACCCACTGCTCCAGCCTGTCGAGCAGTATGTTGTGATCAACTGTATCAAATGCAGCACTAAGGTCCAGCAGCACTAAGACAGAGACTTTGGATGCATCATTATTCTGATGTATGTCATTTAAGACCTTAATAAGTGCAGTCTCAGTGCTGTGGTGTGCTCGAAATCCAGACTGAAATTCATTAAAAAGATTGTTTTGCACCAAAAATGCATGAATTTGTTGAAAAACAGCCTTTTCAATGACCTTTCCCAGAAAAGGAAGGTTAGATATTGGCCTGTAGTTATTTATTGCTGAAGCATCCAGATTTGATTTTTTGAGCAGAGGTTTGATTACTGCAGTTTTCAGGGCCTGGGGAAACTGCCCTGACTGAAGAGAGCTGTTAACTATCTGCAACACATCTGACGATATGCAGTTAAAAACGTTTTTAAGAAAATGTGTAGGCAGATTGTCAAGTGAGCATGTTGTGGGTTTTAACTGTTTAACAGTTTCTGTCAGTGCTGTATTATCTAGAAGGTTAAAATGTGCCAGCTTAACTGGTGGATGAGAAGGCACAAGTGACATTATGGTTTTGCCAGAGCTAGAGCTACAGACCGTTTGTCTTATTTTTAACACTTTATCTGTGAAAAAAGATGCAAAGTCATTGCATGACTTTTTAGACAGCAGTTCAGGTGGGACTGATACTCCTGGGTTTGTCAGTCTGTCTATAACAGAGAACAATGTGCGAGCATTGTTGCTGTTCCTGTCGATGATCTCTGAAAAATAGGATTGTCTTGCATTTTTCAGTTCCTGGTTGTAGTTATGTAGGCTCTCTTTGTAAATGTTATAATGAACCTGGAGTTTAGTTTTTCTCCATCTGCGTTCTGCCTGTCTGCAGACTCTTTTTTTGAGCTTTAACCAGTGTGGCATTTCTCCAAGGTGACTTTTTCCTTCCTGACAGAACTTTGGTTCTGATTGGGGCAATTGAATCAATAACAGTCATAACTTTGGAACCAAAACTGTTTACAAGGTCGTCAACAGGAGCTGTGGGCAGGGTTGGTGATGGTACAAAAGCCTGTGTGAACAGTGCACAGGTGTTATCATTAATGTGACGCTTTCTGATCACCTTTCCTTCTACCTTGTTGGTATTAGCAGGTTTGGTCGTTTTAAACGCAACACAGTAATGATCAGAAAGAGCAACATCGGTCACCACAACCTCAGAGATGTTCAGACCTTTGGAAATAACTAGATCCAGTATATGTCCCTTGTTATGTGTTGAGTCTGTTACATGCTGTGAAAGCCCAAAGCTATCTAGGATGTTAAAGAGTTCTTTGGCACTTCCATCATTAGGATTATCAACATGAATGTTAAAGTCACCCACTAAGACAACACAATCACAATCAAGTCAATGCACATAATAGACAATAGTTTGGCAAACTCATCAAAGAACTTTGCATTGTATTTCGGGGTTTTGTAAATAACTGCAAAGGTTGCTTGACAGGAGGATTTTAGCTGAAGAGCAACATATTCAAAAGAGTCAAACTTTCCATAGGACACCTTTTTGCACTGGAGGCAGTCATTAAACAAGATGGCGACTCCTCCTCCTTTCTTGTGCAATCTTGCTTCACTCATGAAACCAAAGTTAGGAGGAGTAGACTCAATAAGAACTGCTGCACTATTGTCTTGCCCCAACCAAGTTTCAGTTAAAAACATAAAATCCAGATGGTGCCTTTGAATAAAATCATTAATTAAGAACGTTTTGCCTGCCAAAGAAAGTTTAATGTATTAAAACCTGTGTCCTGTCTATGTTCAGGGACAGACTGTGGTTGACATTGAATATATTTTAAATTTGATAGTACATTTCTTGGATGATGGGGCTTTCTTTTCCTTTTACTTATCAAAACATGAATTGATGAAGCTACGCTGTGGGAGAGTGCTCTCTCCCTGGGCCTCAGGTTGGTAGTGGGATTATTATGGGTACAAGTCCTCAAACGGCAGAAGCCCTGGGTGTCCTAGTCCCTGATTGCAGCCTTGGTGTTGTTAAAGGCCTTAGAGGCCAGTGCTCTGGGTGGTGGCCGGGGAGGCTTAGATGGTGTGCTTAGGGGAGTGGAAGAGGGAGGGGTGGGTTGGGTTGACCTGAGCTGCATAATCTGGGGGGAGGACGGAGGGGAGATACTGCATCTTGGAGGCCTTGAGGGAGGTGTCTGGGGGGATGCTGGTGGATGTTTCAGTGTTGAGGATAGGACCCTTGATCTGGCTAGATTGGGGGTGAGGGGGACCATTTTGATCCCAGACTTCACCAAACTCTCCATGTGACTTGGAAACCCAAGAGGTGAAGCAGGGGGGGAGATGGATATCGAGGAGTTGGAAGAGGATGCAGCTGACGGGGTGCAGGGCTGTAGTGGAGGAGGTGAGGTGGGGAGATCCGGTGAAGCGGTCCTGCTGTTGTCCCCCTGCAGCTGGTGTTCACTTTGCAGTGGAGCCTTAGGCTGGGCCCAGGGGGGGTCGGAGGCGTTTCGGTGTCTCACAGAGTGGAGAAGATTATCGGTTAGCCGCCTCAGTCCACGTCCATTCAGATGAGGGCCTCTCCCTTTGAACAGGTCATCACGTTCCCAGAACAGGTTGAAGTTGTCGATGAAGGTCACTGCATGTGTCTCACAGGTCTTAGACAGCCAAGTATTCAGTGCAAGCAGGCGACTGAATTTATTTATCCTTCTATCAATGTTTGGGAGCGGCCCGCTGATAAATGATTGGACTTCCAGTTTGTTGAGTCTCTAAAAGTTTAGAGAAATCTTTTTTCAGCAGTTCTGATTCGCCCCTGTTGGTGTCGACTGCACCCACATGCAGAATGATCTGTTCCTGACTCCTGGGTGGTTTGACATGACCTGAGGGAGAAGTCCTGTTATATCAGTGACCGTGGCACTCGGATAGCTGCATGTGAGCATTCTTTCATTCTTGACGTCAGTGATAGCGCCGTCTCCAAGCAGCAAGATATCTTTGTCCTTCACTTCTGACACAGATTCTCTGCCTCTGTGTGCCCGATGTTTTGTCTTCGTCTCCCTCTCTGTTTTATTCTTTATGTCCCATTTCTTATTGACTGCATTGTATACTGGCTCGTTTACAGCCAGCTCAGACAATTGTTGATATTTGTTTCTGAGCTGTATGCCTGGTGATGCAGCGTATGTCCCACTGATATTATCATTCATTTTTCTCATTCTGTGTCTTTTTGGTTTGGCGCCAAGTGTATGCCAGGTGGCATCAGTCTGTTTAGGACCAGCTTTCATAAGCTTTGGAAAGGACACAGTGTCATCCAGGTTTAGCGTATCAGCAGCAGAATCATAATTAACACTGCATTTTGTTGATGCAGATTTAGTCTTCTTACCACCGGGTGTGATCGGGAGAGTCTCATGGAGTCCTTTTTCCATTTCCAGGGCAAAAATCTTTGCTTTAAGCTCGGTGATTTCCTGACGATAATTCCAGCAGTTTTGGCAGCGTAAGCTTGTTGTGGTGTCTGCTCCGGACATTTCTTCACTAGGCTGATGAGTAGACAAAGTGAGCTGCAGCAGGTCCGTTGATTTGTTTAAAAAGTTAAAATCCAAACATCCAGTGATACAAAACGTATCATGGGTATAAGATTGAACTGTAAAATCTTTGTGGGTAAAAAGAGTGAAAGATAAAACGGTAAAAAGTAAAATAAAGGCAGGCAAGAGCAGGAGCAAGCAGAAAAGCGTCTGCACTCTTCAGAAGCAAGGACGCCACTCAAGGACGCAGCTGCATTTAGAGAGGCAGAAGTTGTCTTTGGTGAGGGACGGTAAGCTGGCTGCCGAGCTGTTGCGCCCGGAGGGTTTTTCTGGGGTACCTGTAGCGCACTGGGATTTAATAATTTTTTTTATTTTATTTTTTTCGTACCCCTGGTACTGTGCTGGAGCTCCAATGTCACGGCCACAGGGCCTAATGCTTGTTGTGTGTTTGTTCCACTATGTTTGCAGGTTTCCATCAGGGGGGCGCTGCGTTGATTGCAGAGACAAAACACCTGGCCAGTGTTCTGAATGAAGTATTTAGCTCCACTTGATCCTGCACTGCAGTCTCTTCTCTTCTCCTGCATTCATCACCTGCCAAATTGGAGGGGGGCCGTCCAATCGGTTGTGGTAAGGTGAATTTTGCTGTCTTTAGACAATTTTTGTCATGCGTCCTTTTTCCAGTTTACTGTCGGCGTTGCGGGTCCAGTGTAGGGAATTTGGTTGATTGCAGCGGTTAATGCTCTAGGAGACACGCAGGGTTTATTGTGCTGGTGTTTGTATTTTTTTTAAGGCTGGTGTTGGGGCTAGAGAGGGATATGTGTGGCTGTGTGTGTAGCGGCTGGGGCCCCCAAAACTGAACTCTGTAATGCAAAAACAGACGCTGCGTGCGGCGCACAGCGGCTGTGCGCGCAACATAACAGGACAACGCGCGCACCGGACAGAGATGAGATGTCCTCTCCTCATCATCAGAGCTGTGAGGAGGAGGGAAAAAACATCGGACGTTATCACCCTGGATCTGAAAGAGCCAGTGATGCTCTTAGGTGTAAAAGTCGGATTAGGATGCAACACAGCCGAACTGCCACCCCCCTGAATCCCGAAGCAGGTGGCGGCTACAGAGAGGTCAGATAAATCACTGACTCTGAAGCCAACAACAAATCAGTTTTAATAGACACAAACTTCAGTGAAACTTTATCCAGAGGCTCAACGGGCGCCCTGGTTAGTGCGCGTAAAACTAACGCCAAATCCCACTGAGGAGCATTTCTTATTGGCGCCCTTCTGGTCACTGGTGACAGGAGGAAACGCATATAGAAGCATCCGGGGCCACGGCCGTTGCACAAAGAAATCCACTCCCAGCGGAGGATTGTCCAGAGCGCCCAGAGATTATTATGAGAATAAATATATAAATATTTATTTTCAAATGTATTTCTGTAGATTATTTATTGTGATACTATATTTGAAAGATGTCGGCAAGAAAAACACACGAGGAGCAGGAAAAAACAGGACACAGGTGAGACACATTAGGGCCAGCAGGTGATCAGCAGAGGAGACACAAGGAAGTGAACACCTGAAACGAGAGGCATGTTAGAACTACATGAAGCTGCTTGGAGGAGCAGTGAAACCTCTTCAGACAACTCTATAACTCTGCAGGTTCTACACTTGTTCAGCAGCTACTTCACTTGCAGCTAGTTCAAACTTTGAAGGTCCAGCCACTGTCACTGACGGTGTCTCCTTCTCTGTTTCAGCTGAAGACACAGCTGGACTGATGGCAAAGCCCGCTGACCGTGAGTACAGTCTTCTCTCTGTACACCACACACACCTCAGTGCGAGTATTTGGGTTTTTACTGACCTGACCTTTGACCTCTCTGACCTCACAAAGAGGGCAGAGTCCAAAGGTCAGCAACAGTTCCTCTTGAACACACCATAAACCAGCTGATAGACTGATGATCTTTATTCTTTGATTGATCCCAAACTGGGAAATGTCAGGCACTCAGCGTTCTATACACCCTGAAGCCCATCAGTCCTCACAGGACAGAGGGCAGGGGTTCCTGAACGCACCACAGAGGTCATCATCTTTCTCTGCTCTCCTCTCAGACACGCACTTTGTGGATGAACACAGAGCCGACCTGATCCAGAGAATCAGCAACATCGACCCCATCCTGGACCAGCTCTTGGGCTCGGTCATCCAGCAGGAAGCATATGATCGGATCAGAGCTCAGCCCACCAGCCAGGGCAAGGTCAGGAAGCTCTACACGTTCCTGCAAGCTGGAACAGAGGCCAAAGATAAATTCTACCACATCCTCCAGACGCAGGAGCAGCTGCTCATCGATGACCTCAATAAGAGGTAAGCTCTGTGAGGACACCCAGGCCTGAACACCAGTGTCATCATGAGGGAACAATATATATTCTATATTTTACTCGTGTTACCTTTACTTTTCCCTTCGTTTACATATAAACAGAGTTTTCGGCTCTGAAAGATCTTGAACCCAGGGATCCACATAAAGAAAAGACACCCGGCCTGTATAGGCCAAAATAGGGTTACAATAATATTCTCATAACAGAATATGTCTTTACATATAGATACGGACATATAAACACATGTATACACAACCATGTACCATGTAAAACATGGCCTCTCAATGGTCATTATAAATGTTCTCATTATCAGCTTAACTGATTATAAATATCAACATTAACATGAGACAATTTGGCTGGACCATTACTTTCCATACTAGAACTACTCATCTCCCATTTTCTTTTTTTTAAACCACTCACTCTCAAAAAAACAGAGAGAGGAAAATGTATTTTAACATCATAATATGAACAATATTTTTAAGCACAACACATGAACTGAACGCCTCCTTACTCCATATTATCATTAGCAAATGCTTCATCTTCCCTGGTTTCTTTGTGAACATATGTAAGATGGTTTTAGTCAGAAATACTATGAGTGTCCTGTTTTCTAAAGGAGACCTTAAGAGGACTGTTAGGACTATTGTGCAGCGATTAGCCTGTTAGATGCCATGCATCAGTTATTATTATGATGAACTAATTTCATTAGTGAACTTTACATGACTGACAGGCTTCATTACAGAATAGCTCCTTATATAGACGTTCTTTTTGGCTGCCATCTCTTGTGTCTCACACTCACTGTCTCACATGTGTTTTGATGCTGCCAACCAACGTAGCTACACACATGACAGCCTTTGATATAACACAGTCAGAATGTGTTTCTTCCTGCAGGGTGGACCATGGTGGAGAGCAGAGGTTAAAACCTGATGTGAGGAAGGGTACGTTTGACTCAGTCTTTCCTCATGTTATTGTGCATGAGTCAGTGTTCTATCAGTCCATCAGAAGTCCTGTCTTTAATGGACATTTGTCTCTTGTATTCAGTCACAGTGTCATTGCACACTTACTGGATCCTTATTTTTCTGACCCACATATGCAACAAGAAAAAGGCTTTTGTCCATCAAACGTCTGGATGCGATGTCATTGGAGTGAATATGGACTGTGATCTGCTAGCATGTCCCAGGTGTCTTTTTAGTCTCATGTCCTCCTCACTTCCACTCTCACATGAGCCAGATGATTTGTGTGTCTTTAGTCTGTGTCTGAGTACCTGTTGTGTTGATGTGTTTGTGTAGCTGGAGTCCATCTTGCTTTTGGATTAGTCATTGTCATTTGTAAGTAGCTCTGTATATATTGTCATGTGTAGCTGCAGCTTGTAGGAGGGAGACGCCCTTTTTCTTTGTTCTCCTGTTTTTGGGTCAGGAGTTTTAGGTTCCAGCTTTGTCATTTTTTTCATTTGTTAGGGAACTTTAGTGTGTTTTAGTGTCTTTTTGTTTGTTGTTTTGGGCACTGCTCCCCTCTGAGTTCATGAACTGCAGCCTAACACTGAAACCAGCTTATCTGATTAGGCGGGGCATACCACTTCGGTAGTGGTATGTGCCACTAAAGCAGACGAGGCATACCAAATTCCACTTTGGGATCTCGCTGTCTCTCCTTTAAAATGTACTCAAGTATTGTAAGTAAAAGTACAAGTAGGTGTAATGCAGCAGAATAATTATTTTATGTTTCAGGTTTATTTTTATATCATAGTGCTCATTTAAGTTAGTATGAACCCCCAAAGGAGAAGAAATGTGTTATTTTGTGATTTTGGGTATTGTTTTCATGAGAGCAGTTTCACGACACTATTGGTTTTGCCTTAAATTCCAGGGGAAATGATATACGTGTTGGCCCCTTTAAGAGCATTGTTCTTGTTTTTTTTTAAATGTCTAGTTGAAGACAAGTTGTATCGCTTGCCGAGGGCATGTTGCAAATGAAGAATAAAAACTGAAGATGAGCGCATGCTTCTTTTCATTTTGGAGGTGCAACATAATTTTGGGTGTTTCCGCCCGGTTGAAGCAAGTTTTCAGCTAGAGATAAGATGGTCATTGTGGAGACGCGCTGTGTGCTACAGACACGAGTGTAGCCAGGGTAGCTAGGAAAGCTAAGAGCCACTAGCTCACCACCGCAGCAGCCAATGAGGATGTAAGATTATTGTCTAGATTGCTGAGGAGGCTTATTCTGAGTCACTTGGAGAGTGAAGAGATCAGGGGCAGGGAGGATACAGGTTTGGCCGTGCTTTTAGCCACTAATGACTTTATTGACAACTTGAGAAACGGAGCTGATGCACTGGCGAGCCAAGAAGACAGAGGCACATGCGCGGAGCTCCCTCTGCTGCAGCAAAATAATACCACGGCCCCAGCTGCTTCGTCACCACAGAAATCAAGCAGTGTAACAGGTTCAGAAAGTGAGCCTGCGACCATCAGAGACAGAGTGACCCTGCATCCAATGTACAGAAAAGACTTCAGGATTATTGGTCAGATTGGTGAATCAGGACAAAAGGACAAGCTAAATTTCACCAGCCAGACAGATTGAACGTGGACTCAAAAAGGGCTATGATGAAGGTGAGATTGTGGACGCAATAATTCAGTGCATTTCCCCAGAAGTGAAACTGAAAAGTTATTTGGAAAGCAGGCAACAGCTGTCACTTACCTCGATAAGACAGGTCCTTAGAACTCACTTTATGGAGAAAGATGCCACCGAGTTGTATCATGCACTAACCCAAGCTGTACAAATGCCAAAAGAGACCCCAGTGCAGTTTCTCATCCGCACCATGGACCTCTGGCAAAAAGTTCTGTTTGCATCTGAGAGAGCAAAAGAGGGACTGAAATACCACCCAGAACTTGTGCAGACTCAGTTTTTGCAAACATTGTTAACAGGACTACAGGGTGATGCTGTTCGTACAGATGTTAAGCCATACCTGCAAGATCCCACTGTACAAGATGAAGTGTTATTGGAAAAATTGAGTACAGCCTACAGTGTGGAAATGGAGAGGAAAAATAAACTGTCGTCTGTCACTAAACAAAAATCAGAAAAAGTAGCCATGGTGCAGGAGGGTGAAAGAGGGGAACAGGCTGGTAATTCAATGAAAAGCCAGAGCCACCCAGTTAAACCCAATCCAATAATAGAGAAGCTTGATGTGAGTAATAAAGTGATCTGTGAAGCTCTTCAGAATCTCATAACCCATGTTGCCGCTCTCACCCAAGTCAAGCTGAACAGGGAGGAGGACAAGCCCCCTAAAACCAAACAGAATTACTCCAGCACTGTTAAACGAAACCCCAGAAAGTGTCACGAGTGTGAAAAGTCAAATCCAGAGGGAAAATGTATACACTGCTACAAGTGTGGCAGCACTGAACACTGGGCTGTGGGTTGCCATAAAAGAAAGGATACAGCTGCCAGCACCTGTAAAATTGAAGTGTCCAACTCCAATCAGCAGAACCATACTGCTCTCCCACTCAGTCAGTGTCCACTGTCGGGGAAACAAAAGAAAACAGCAAGGTTAGTGGGACGCAAAAGCCTTGTCCAGTGTAAGCTTGGAGGTGTTCCAACAATGGTAATATGGGACACAGGATCTCAGGTGTCTATTGTGGACATGGATTGGAAAAAAACACACTTGCCAGATGCTGAGATCCGATCAGTGAAAGAACTCCTGGATGAAGGAAGGTTAGACTTATCAGCCGCAAATGGGACACAAGTACCGTATGAGGGCTGGATAGGAGTGGAGTTTAGCCTGCCTGGAAATCAAGACAGTGGCCTGTTTGTACCTATATTAGTAAGTACCCACCCGCTCACAAAACCTATAATAGGATTCAATGTTCAGCACTGGATGTGGGACAGAAAAAAGCAAAAGCAGTTTGCACTGTACTAAAAAAACAAAAATGCAGTTTGGTTCAGACAGTAAGGCTTGGAAGACAAGATGTAATCATCCCAAGGCACAAGATGTCAAAGGTGGTTTGTGGCAATTTTAATAAGACCATATTAAAGGAGCAGTATGCAATGCTGGAGCCAAGCGTAGATGCACCATTGCCCCCAGGACTACACGTAAAGCAGCAGTTAGTGCAGCAAAGCTCCCATTTCAGTGGTAGTTGAAAACACCACAGATGTAGATATCAGGCTACAAAACAGGACTATCCTGGGCTTACTGTATGCTGTCAATACTGTAGAAAGTGTTGAAGACAAAACTACACTGGTAGGACATCAGTCACAAGATGAACATGATCAGGGGAAATCTTGTCAGGAAATAACAGTAGAAAAGGGTGATGGAAAAAAGTTTTGGGATCCTCCTGTTGACCTCTCCCACTTAAATACAGTGCAACAGCAAAGGGTGCGACAGATGCTGAGAGAGGAGAGTGAGGTCTTCGCTAAAGATGACTGGGACACTGGATGTATTCCTGACCTGCAGATGAGAATACACCTGAAAGATGACACCCCAGTCACAAAAACATACAACACCATTCCACGTCACTTATACCAGGAAGTAAAAAAACATATTCAGGACCTACTTGGTAAGGGATGGATACAGAAGTCAACTTCTTCCTACTCATCACCAATAGTGATTGTGAGGAAAAAGGATTCTTCGATGCGGCTCTGCATTGATTATAGACAGTTGAATGAAAAGACACATCCTGACCGGAACCCCATTCCCAGAATCCAGGAAATCTTGGACAACCTTGGAGGAAACTCATGGTTTACTGTACTTGATCAAGGTAAAGCTTATCATCAAGGCTTTGTCAGTGAGGAGAGCAGGGCATGCGCCGCCTTCATTACACCCTGGGGATTGTATGAATGGCTGAGGATCCCCTTCGGTCTGACAAATGCCCCAGCTGCTTTTCAGAGGTACATGGAGGGCTGCCTGGGAGATCTAAGAGATGATGTTTGTGTACCATACCTTGATGATGTTTTGGTGTTTAGCAGAGACTTCGACCTTCATGTGGAAGGTGTGAGAAAGGTGCTGCAGAAGCAGAAAGCCTGTGGAATCAAACTTAGGCCAAAAAATGTGACTTCTTTAAAAAGGAAGTGTGCTATGTCGGCCGCATCATCTCGGAGGAAGGATATCGGATGATTCCAGGAGAAGTAGAAGCTGTCCAAGCTCTAAAGGGAGCAAAACCAAAAACAACCAGAGAGGTGAGATCTCTAGTTAGCTTTCTCGGCTACTACAGGTCATTCATCACTGACTTCTCAAGGATTGCAAAGCCTCTTTATGAACTATTGTCCCACCCTAAAACTGAAAAACAAACAAGGAAGGGTCAAGGTCGCCATTCCTCCCAGTTGCCACCATCTCAACCAGTTGAATGGACAAAATTACACCAGCAAGTGCTGAGAGAGACTGGTTGATGCATTGTCAGACCCTCCAGTGTTGGCTTACCCTGAGCTTGAGAAAGCATTTGTGCTGCATGTCGATGCCTCTGAGGAAGGACTTGGGGCTGTCTTGTACCAACGTCGAGGAGGAACACTGAGGGTGATAGGATATGGGTCACGAACTCTCACCCCAGCGGAGAAGAATTACAGACTGCATTCAGGGAAGCTGGAGTTACTGAACGCTTCCGTGATTACCTGTTCTATGCTCCTCATTTTACAGTGTATAGTGATAACAGTCCTCTGACATATATAAGGAAAACTGCAAAACTGAACGCGATGGGCCATCACTGGGTTTCAGAGTTATCAGACTTCCGTTTCACTCTGAAATACAGACCAGGAACAGCCAATCGTGATGCTGACTTCTTGTCCCGTCAACCAGCTATGGATAAAGTCATGGAGGAATGTACAGAGGAGTGTAAGCCAGAGGACATCTCAGCAATTGAAAAGGGACTTCAGGCCCAGAAGGAGGGTGATGCAGAATTGATTTCAGCTTTGACATGTAATGTGGATGCACTCTCTGAACTAAATCTCAAAGGTGGAGTCACAGTCCAACCTGTGCCAGTGGAAAGTATTCAAGCAGCCCAAAAGGAAGATGACATGGTGAACAGAGTAATCACTCTAAAGCAACAAAATGGCCACTTGAAATACAAGGACAAGATCAAAGAGTCAGCTGAAGTGAAACGCCTCCTAAGAGAGTGGCCGTGCCTTTATACAGATCAGGAGGGAGTCCTGTGGCGGAAGACAACATCATGAAACTCAGTTGGTGATCCCTGAGAAATTAAAGCCACTGATATACCATCAACTACATGAAGAAATGGGCCACCTGGGAGCTGACAAGATGCTATCACTTGCAAGAGAAAGATTATTTTGGCCAAAAATGAAAGAGGAAGTGGAACATTATGTGACAAAAGTGTGCTGCTGTTTAAAACTAAAGGAACCCAGCAGACTAACACGGACACCTCTACAGAGTATAACCACGTCACTACCTTTTGAAATGGTTTCCATTGACTATTTGCACCTTGAAAGGAGCAAAGGGGGTGTGGAATACAACTTGGTAATTGTTGATCACTTCACCAAGTTCGCGCAGGCCTATGCAACAGCAAACAAATCTGGTAAGACGGCTGCACGCAAAATTTTTGATGACTTCATTTTGAGATTCGGCTTCCCGGCCAAAATTCACCATGACCAGGGAAGAGAATTTGAAAATGAGCTGTTCAGGAAACTGCAAAGCTACAGTCGGATACGGTAGGACAACGCCATATCACCCCCAGGCCAATCCTGCTGAGCGCTTTAACAGGACTCTGTTAAGTATGCTTCAAACCTTGGAAGAGACACAAAAACCTAACTGGAAAGACTATTTGAACAAAGTGGTGCATGCATATAATGCAACTGTCCACGAGTCAACAGGATTTTCCCCATTCTTCCTGCTGTTCGGAAGAGAGCCTACTTTACCCATTGATCTGATGTTTCCTCCAGAAGAAGTAAGTTGACAGTCTCACTCCAGCTATGCAGAAAAATGGTAGCGGTCAATGCAGGAAGCTTACCACATTGTAAGCAAAAACCTGAGGAAGGCTGCTGAAAGAGGACAAAAGATCTATAACCAGCGAGCATGGAGTTCTGTTCTCGCACCTGGAGACCATGTACTTGTCAGGAATCTGTCTGAGAGGAGGACCGGGAAAGATACGTGCTTACTGGGAGAATAAGGTACATAGAGTCAAAGAAAAAAGGGGAGTTAATGGCCCAGTGTATGTAGTGGAACCCTTAGACGGAGAGGGTAGGGAAAGAACACTACACAGAAATCTTCTGTTGCCGTGCCCGTATCTTGCTGATGGACAGAACACCCAGTGCACAGAAAGAGACAGGGATTGTAGAAGAGGAAAGGGCACATAAAAGATAAGAGTAAAGACTCGGGTATCTGCCAGGAGCTCGGAGAGTTCAAGTGAAGAAGAGTATGAATGGTGGGTGCCAAGACGGGGCCAGGCTACCTTTCTTAACCCGGATGCTCCTTTCTTTGAACCTGCTATAAGCAGACTGTCTGAAACAGGAAATGAGGCTGAAGGGCTCATTCGAGAAGAGACATGCCAGCCACAGTATGAAAAGGACACCAATCAGGACAGAGATCAAGCAGAGGAGGTAACATCTCCAGAGGAGGACATGCAGCAAATGTTGCGCAAAGCTCAGATCATGGGGCCCAAGGACCAGACCCTCAGCTCTCTGTGAAGTCTCAGCTGAACATGACCAGCAACCTGAGATGTCAAGACGTCCTATAAGAACACGTCACCCAAGATGTATCCTTTCATACAATGAGTTAGGAAAGCCCCGTATGATAACTCTAGGAAAATAGAGTTTGTTGTCAGTAACACAGCTAATGTTATTAGTAGAAAAGATTTATTTGGATGAATGTCTACCATTGTACCAACTGATTAAGACAGCACCATGTGACAGGAGAATTAAATTATTTTTTTTATCCTGCTGACATGCTATGTAGTCAATAGTGGTGCAGTTAATGCTGTGTAAGAGGGAATGTTGTGAGGAGGTAACTGTAAATTGATCAGAATTCATGTCATGGTGTTGATTTAAGCTGTGTATCTGGGGTAAATGAAAATGTTTTCTTAACATTTTATTTCTTTTAGTGGGGGAGGGTGTAACGCAGCAGAATAATTATTTTATGTGTCAGGTTTATTTTTATATCATAGTGCTCATTTAAGTTAGTATGAAGGAGAAGAAATGTGTTATTTTGTGATTTTGGGTATTGTTTTCATGAGAGCAGATTCACGACACTATTGGTTTTGCCTTAAGTTCCAGGGGAAATGATATACGTGTTGGCCCCTTTAAGAGCATTGTTCTTGTTTTTTTTTTCTTTAATGTCTAGTTGAAGACAAGTTGTATCGCTTGCCGAGGGCATGTTGCAAATGAAGAACAAAAACTGAAGATGAGCGCATGCTTCTTTTCATTTTGGAGGTGCAACATATGCAGTTTTAATATGTCATGTAGGTAATAAAGAAAGCAGTCGAAAATATCGCTTCGTAAGTCTGAAAGACAAAGCAAGTGATCAGAGCACCTTAAACACTGTTTAACTCTTTCCACTTTTTCCACTTCCCTTGACACACACATGCTTATAACTAACAATGACATAACAAACCACCAGCCTCTTTACAGAATCATCCACATTATCCAGAGACAAAGGTTTGCCACTTTCAGGTCCGTTTTGCTGTTTCCATGCTCGCACTGCAGGGGGCACCAACCTGTCATGAAAGGAAGAGTGAGACTGAGGAACCTGATTCACAGATACGATGTTCTGATTGTAGCTTTAACACTTTCCCATTAGAACACGGCTCTGGCTCTTATGGGTGTTATGGGAACAGTGTGGCACTTGTGTCCCCCATCTTGAATCATCTGCATCAGAGACGTGTTTTGGGCAATGATGGATCTGTATTGCTTTGTAGGAACAGACTGGGCTGCCTCTAAAAGTTAATGCTCAATGTCTGTATGTGTACACACACTAACCTACTTACTGTCTTTGACACAGATGGTTCCAGTACCAGAGCCACATCACATCACATATTACCAACAGAAACTCCAATCCCACTTCCAAGACAGGTTTCTGTGTGCACAAGAAGGCTCGGCAATACAAAAAAAGCGTCTGGTTGATATCTACACAAAGCTATACATCACAGCCAGCCCTGACAACACACAGCATGAGGTCCAACAGATCCAGAAAGCCTCGAGGCCCAGAGACACTGAAAAATCTGTCAAACCCGGAGACATGTTCCAACATCCTTCTGGAGAATACAGACCCATAAAAACAGTGCTGACCAACGGAATCGCAGGAATTGGAAAGACCTTCCTGGTGCAAAAGTTTGTTCTGGACTGGGCTGAAGGAACAGCCAATCAAGATGTGCATCTCATTTTCCCCTTCTCCTTCCGTCAGCTGAATCCACGGATGGGAAAACAGTTCAGTTTGGCAAACCTCATTCATGAATGTATCCCAGAGGCTGTGGACATCAAAGCGGAGGCTCTTAATTGCATCTTTACTGCTCTGCAGTCATCAGGAAACAGCAACTACGACAAGAGGGAATTCAAGCTTCTCTTTGTGTTTGATGGACTGGATGAGAGCCGCCTTCATCTGGACCTTCATGTTGACGATAGTCACTCTGTTGATGTAACTAAGTCCACCACCACCGATATCTTGGTGAAAAACCTCATCAATGGAAAACTGCTGCGTTCCGCTCGCATATGGATAACCACAAGACCTGCAGCAGCCAATCAGATCCCCACTGACTGTGTGGACGTGGTGACAGAGGTCAGAGGGTTCACTGACCCACAGAAGGAGGAGTACTTCAGGAAGAGATTCAGAGAGGAGGAGCAGGCCAGCAGGATCATCTCCCACATCAAGACATCACGAATCGTCCACAACATGTGCCACATCCCAGTCTTCTGCTGGATCACTGCTGGAGTTCTGGAGGACATGTTGGAAACCAGAGAGGGAGGAGAGCTGCCCAAGTCCCTGACTGAGATGTATATCCGCTTCCTGGTGGTTCAGACCAAAGTGAAGAAGGTAAAGTATGATGGAGGAACTAAGGCAGATTCACACTGGAGCCCAGAGAGCAGGGAGATAATCCAGGATCTGGGAAAACTGGCGTTTGATCAGCTGCAGAAAGGAAACCTGATCTTCTATGAATCAGACCAGCCCCAGTGAAATCAGGAGTGTTCACACAGATCTTCAAAGAGGAAGACAAGGTCTTCTGCTTCATCCACCTGAGTGTTCAGGAGTTTCTGGCTGCTCTTCATGTCCATCTGACCTTCATCAGCTCTGCTGTCAACCTGCTGGAACAATCTTGGTGGTCTAAAGTCATTAGACACAAATCCAAACTAAAACACCTCCACCGGAGTGCTGTGGACAAGTCCTTACAGAGTCCAAATGGACACCTGGACTTGTTCCTCCGCTTCCTCCTTGGTCTTTCTCTGGAGACCAATCAGACTCTTCTACAGGGCCTGCTGACACAGACAGGAAGTAGCTCCAGTACATCAAGAAGAAGATCAGTGAGAATGTGTCTGCAGAGAGAAGCATCAATCTGTTCCACTGTCTGAATGAACTGAATGATTGTTCTCTAGTGGAGGAGATCCAACAGGCCCTGAGATCAGGACGTCTCTCCACAGATGAACTGTCTTCTGCTCAGTGGTCAGCTCTGGTCTTCATCTTACTGTCATCAGAAGAAGATCTGGAGGTGTTTGACCTGAAGAAATACTCTGCTTCAGAGGAGGCTCTTCGGAGGCTGCTGCCAGTGGTCAAAGCCTCCAACAAAGTTCTGTAGGTGGATTTATGAACCATTTCAAACATGGTTGATTTGTATATGAACAATAAAACATTGACACCTTGATTTTCATTATTTAGAACAAATTTTGTAACTGGTTATTGATGCATTCATTCATTCGCTCATTCAGTTCATGCACTGCAGCATTCACTAATGTGTCAGTAAGGATTCATTTGATGATTCACCGATGATTAATAATAAAGTAGGTACAAACATAATTCACAAATTATAACCACTGACATTACTAAGCTTAGACAATAGTCCTCTAGTCTGAGAGAGCTGGATCTGGATAATAATGACCTGCAGGATTCAGGAGTGAAGCTTCTTTGTGCTGGACTGGAGAGTGCTCACTGTGGTCTGAAATCACTGAGGTCAGGATCTGGTTGTTGATCATTTAAATGCATACCTTAACATTATGTTTGAAGCTTGTCTACATGCAGTTCATGTGTTGACATGTGGAGGCTTTCAGATTGACACTAATGTGCACTGAATTCTACACAAGTAAAAAGATCTTTATTGTCATTATTCACAACAAATTTCCATTCATTCATCAATAACAACTAATTTGCATTTCTTTCAGACTGAGCAGCTGTAACCTCTCAGAGAGAAGCTGTGAAGCTCTGTCCTCAGTCCTCAGCTCCCAGTCCTCTAGTCTGAGAGAGCTAGACCTGGATAATAACGACCTGCAGGATTCAGGGGTGAAGCAGCTGTCTCGTGGACTGGAGACTCCAGACTGCAGACTGGAGACTCTCAGGTCAGGATCCAGCTTTTTGATCATCAGTTAAATTCTGCTTCATGTTCATGTTGAAGATCTGTCGGATTTTCCTTCTTTCTTCTTGAGTTCATGACATGTTTTGTTCCTCCAGTCTGTCAGGTTGTCTGATCACACAGGAGGGCTGTGCTTCTCTGGCCTCGGCTCTGACCTCCAACCCCTCCTATCTGAGAGAGCTGGACCTGAGCTACAATCATCCAGGAGACTCAGGAGTGAAGCTGCTGTCTGCTTTACTCAACAGTCCAGATTGTAGTCTAAAGACTCTCAGGTACACAGAGACCACAGAGCATGAGTCCTCCTCAGTCTGTCAGTTTAGCTCATATATCCACAGCTGTTGATGGATGGATTGAAACTGCAGAGAAGAAATAATCACTGATCCCTGATGTTCATCTTCCTCCATCATTAAGTGTCCATCATTATAACTTCACTTTTCTTTATACACATTCTTCATGTCAAAATACATACAGACTGATTTCAGTCACACTTAGTGCAGATCAAATACAAAATGATGCACATGATTTTACAGTAAAGCACTGACAGAGAGCAATATTTCTGTCAGGAGTCAGGTTTGAGCCAGGGCTGTTAGTTTGGTATTTTGTTATGTTATCCTGATTCTGGCTTTATTTTCGGTTTTTGTATTTACTTCCTATTTTATTTTGAAATCACTGACCTCCCTCTCGTTCCAGGCGTCTTGACTTCCCCTTCCTCGTGTGCTCCCTCCTCCTCCCGGGGATTACCTGCTCCTCCCTAATGTGTGCCACCTGTGTCTCATTGTCTCCAAGCCTCCCTTGTATATCTAGTCTGTCTTCCCTTCACTTGGTGTCAGTTTGTTTTGTGTCTTTGCGGGTTCATGTCGTCCTCTCTATGCCTTGCCAGCCTTCACGGACTTTGACCTCAGCTCCAGGCATTCAGCAGCAGTGACATTTCCCGCTTGCTGGGTCACTGAGTCTTGTCCTTTACACTCTGGGGAAGAAGAGAAGATGCAGAGGAAGAAATGGATCAATAAAGATGATTGATGAAAGCAGAACAATCAGCAGCTTTAAAGAGTTCTCTCACATGTAGAACAGATGTCATTTTCAGGGATCATTGTCACTTTGAAGCATAGAAGGTGTTTTCCAAGGTAACAGATGGCAGCAGAGATGATGTGCTGTGAGTGAGTGTAGAATGAACATTCAGAGCTCTTCATGTAGAGCTCAGTAATGTCTTTGTTTGAAGAGGAAACATGTGCAGCTTTCTATCTTACCAAAGAAAAGAGCAGCAAGAAGAATCCACAGCCAATGTTCCATCTGTACAACAAGGTTTCAATCAACAGGAGGAGCAGCTGATGTTCCACATTCAGTCTGACAGCTGTTCTCTTCACAGCAGCACTTCTTACTGACAGAATGCTACAACACAGCGCACAAGGAGGGCACCGCCTCCTGGATCATGTGGCCCTCTAGTGGAGCTACAAATTGCACTTCAACAGTGTGGAGAAAAGGCTTCCAGCAGCTGCTCACTGTGTCACTCGTCAAACGTTGAGTCTGACAGTTTGTGTTTCAGAGACATGTTGTCCAGTACTCGGATCACGAGTAAATGTCATAGTTTTCCCATAGATACGGCTGCAGCTAGTGGCTACCTGCTTTGGCCTGCTACAGTTTCATTGCTTGAGTCCGCAATGTCCATAATTATGCCTAATTTTAAGTCAGAAGAAAATTAAAACAAGTGATTTGTAAAAAAAATTCACCCCCCAGCAGCGGGGGCTGTCACAGATGGAAGGCTTATTGGTGAGTGTTACATGTTGACATAGGTTCTCTGACATTTGTGGAGTTCACTAAAGCTGGATCCATACTCCGCGAGACAAAGAGCGGAGAACGCGCTCCACGGGTGGTAAGAGATACAAAAAAAAGGTCTTTTCCGCACTGAGGTACCATACTCCGCGAGACGCGTGTGTGCAGAACTCCTCATACGGCCCGCCCACTAAACTATAAGGAAAGACTTTACTGAGTTTTTTAACACACCACAAGGACTTGTGCCATGGCAAGAGGGCATTATACAGAGAGGGTGCCTGCAACAGCGTGAGATGTCCGGCGATGAGTTGTGAAAATGCGACATTAAAAGTAACAACAGCAAAGATTCAGTGTTTGTGCCTTTATGACCACATTTGCACATCTACTGTGTTCCAATGCGCCCGCGATACTTCAAACTGTCCGGTGATGAGCTGTGAAGATGCGACATTAAAAGTAACAATAGCAAAGATATACAGACATTGTTAACGAGCCTATTATGCCCGGGTATGTAGGAGTATATAGAATGGTAATAACAGTCACCATCTGGTATGTGTGAATGTCTGGAGTTATGGGTGACAAATCACCCTGACTTGCCTTTCTTTCTTTCTTTTATTGCTCATCATGCAAAACCAGTATGGTCTTATCTAAATCTGTTGAATCAGCGCTGTTTATACACCTACCTATATACCTGGAGAGGCTCTTGCGCTTCTCCACTTTCATCACGCCCACAATAAATTCCGACCAATCACAGCATGGTTGCCGCACAGCCTTGAAAGACAAAGTTCGGCCCGGGCCCTGTGCACAGGAGTGCGGATCAGCGGGCGGTCAGAGACAAAAAATGACGTCATTTTGTGGGCGTAACGTCTGCAGGGGGGGAAAATGTCTTTGTCTCGCGGAGTATGGATCCAGCTTAAAGCACCTCTTCTCTGTAGGTGATCGGGTTATCCACTGAAGCCATGACTAACGCCCCCCGTGTCCAACTCAGGGACACGTCAGCAGCAGCACTACAACCTGGGCCATGCACGCTCCAGAAGCACTGTTGAGGCCACAATAGGCCTACTTAAAGGTCGGTGGCTGTGTCTGTCCAGCACGGGGGTTCACTGCATTATTGATCCAAAAAGGTGTGCAATATAATTAATCGGTCATTCAATTAATCAACCTTTATTTATAAAGCGCCTTACTACAACTGGAGATTGCCCAAAGCTCTTTATACATGAAACAAAATAAAAAAAAATTAGAACGAGAGAAATAATAAAAACAATAAAAACAGATAAAAGAATACCAATAAGACAGGGCGATGTCTTAAAAGCCTCTCTCAACAGCTGGGTCTCAAGTTTGGCCTTAAACAGTGGCAGGTCTGTGCATAGCTCAAAGGGAAGGCTATTCCACACTTTAGGACCTGACACCGCAAAAGGCCCTGGTCAGTTGGTGAATGTTTAAAATCTCAGACACACAAGAAGGTGCCAGACCATTGACAGCATTAAAAACAAACAGCAGAAGTTTCAAATCGATTCTGAACTTCACAGGGAGCCAGTGGAAAGAGTAGAGGACAGGTGTGACGTGATCATGCTTATGACTGTGAGCATGCAGGCAGCAGCGTTCTGTACTAGCTGTAAGTGATCTGACGCTTGGTTAACTCCAACATAGAGTGCGTTACAATAGTCAGGACGGGAGCTAACAAAAGCATAAATGGTTTCTCCTGATCTCTCTGACTCAGGAAGGGCTTGACTTAGGCGAGGAGGCGAAGCTGAAAAAAGCTAGCCCTAACCACAGAATCGATTTGTTTCTCAAATTTTCTTGAAGACGTTTCGCTGCTCCTCCAAGCAGCTTCATCAGTTCTAACTGTTGGTGGGAAACATGGTTTATATGTGGTTGCAGACCTCAGTGGGTGGGTCTGGGTGAAACTTAAAAAACAATAGCACTAAATGTTTCCATACTTACCTGTGATGATCTGGCTGACTGGGCCAGGTGTGTCTAACGACTATGAAACTGCCGGAGGTGGACTGGTTGACAGCCCTTTGTCCTCAAAGGAGTGTCCTCTGTCTCTGAGGTGGAGGTGAACAGCTGAGTCTTGTCCTGAGGAGGTGGCTCTCCTGTGCTGAGCCATTCTTCTGTGGAGTGGTTGTTTAGTTTCTCCAATGTACAGATCAGAGCATTCCTCACTGCACTGGACTGCATATATCACATGCTGTGTTTCTCCCTGGGAGTTGTCATGGGTTTGAAATGGACCGGGATGTCATGGTTATTGAAGATCCTGCGGAGTTTCTCTGATACTCCTGACACATATGGAATGGAGATGTTCCTTCTTGTTTTTGTGGCTTTGGTAAGTGCCCACTTGGGGTAGCCACAGGTGGGCAACATACAACGTGCTAGAGCAGACTGTCAAACTGATGAACTCCAAAACGGCCATTAAATGGCACCAAAACATCCCATAACTGTGGCGGAGCAACGAAGCGGCACATACCACTAAAACACCCAGCGCTGACACATCGGTCCAAACGCCATGTGAGTGGTACATATAGTGCTTCAGCAGATTGTCTAAGCGATAAAGTCCAAAACGGGCACTAAATGCCATCAAAACAGCCTCCAGCAAAATGGCATGTTGCTTAAAAACAGAGGCACGTGAGCCACAGATCGCCACATACCACTAAAACAGTCAGACATGGCACCAAAACAGCCAGACATGGCACTTTGAGATCGGTACATACTACTTCAGCAAGCGAGGCATGCCAAATGCCTGCACAGGGTAATTAATGGGATCCTGTGTCATCCACCTGCTCCTTTTTTTCACCCTAAACCAGGCTTGATGTCACACTCTTCACCTTGTACTGCCTCCTTCACCTCCACACACACACACTTGTTTTTCCCTTTTCATCTATGTGTTGTCAATGTTGACTCATTGCTGGTTAGAGATGACAGAAATAGTACACTTGATGACTCACTAGAGGTCTTTTCAGACACCAGGTGCTGCTGCCACCAAGCGTTTGTAACTATATGAAAAAAATGGCCTGAACTCTGATCTTATCAGCTGCCATTTGATGTGGAGGCACAGGCAGGTACACAGGGTCTATGACCACATATGCTGTAAGATCATCTCATGTCACTGTGACACAGAGCTCCCTCCCTGATTCAGAGGTGGATGACCATTTTCTTTCATGATATGATGCTTAAACATTCAATGTATTACCGTCAGGCACAAAGAATATGATGAATGCCTGTCAAAACAACACTTGTGTCCACCTCCTGGCAACAAGAGTGATTACATTAATACCAGTGATGAATGGAGATTGTTCTGTGTTTACCAGGAACTTTACAGAGCTAGTACTGTCCCTGTCTATCTAGAGCATCTTTGCCAGGTTTTCCCCATCAGAAGCTCGACCATACTCCTTGTCACTCCATGCTGCTGTACTTTATACTCAATTTACTGTTGTTCCCCACTTCAGCTTTGCCTCTTGGAATGCCAGGATAGGTATTTCACCACATTTAAAGATCCAGTATAGTGTGAAATGCAGCATTGCTTGCTGTTAAAAGGCTCTATCAGCATAGTGTAAACTTTTATCTAGGTTTCTGGGTAAGACCATTGATCATGTTTTCTGAAACCCAGAAAATATGTTATTGTGTGGAGGTATCCAGGGGAGTTAGGATAACCAAAAGCGATGTGTTATCTTCATCATTTTATACGTTTAATGAGTTGGTTGGATTCTTGGTTTTAGAGCATCCCCCTATATTGTGTTCTGTTCTTTTCAGACTGCCTGTAAACAGTTAGAAGGTGGAATTTCTCTTTTTAAATGAATGGAGTAGCAAACGGTAACAAGTGAAACATCCTCATTAAGAGAGATACTTTACTGACACAGAACATCATGGCCAGATATTTACAGTACAATTGGAGGCAAGGCAAGCTTTATTTATATAGCACCATTCATACACAAGGCAATTCAGAGTGCTTTACATAAGATAAAATCACAGAATAAAACATTTTAAAACACTCAATTAAGAAGGAAATTAAAATCATAAAAAGAATAAAATCATAACATCAAATGTTGTGACAGAGCTTGGTAGCAGGTGTAGCAGCAGCATGTCCACAGTTCCACAGTATACGGTTACATGGCTGAGAGAGGCAGATGACAGATGTTCTCCTGATTATTTTCCCCATCTTCAACAGGATTCCCTCCTTTCGTTGTCACGCTGCCAGCGAAGCGTTCCGTGTTGTTAGAGTGCCGCTGCACCGGCTAAAGCAAATATAACAGCAAAACGCTTCCACGCTTTGGTCGCAGCGCTGTATTGTTTTCGTAAAGTGTCATAGTCTGCCATGCTCAGAAAGTACTTAGATCCATCAGAAGGGGGTCTAAGATTCAGGGTGCCATCTGGGTCCAGCGTCAGCTGGCCTACACCAGTAACACGTGTGCCCACCTGAAAAAAGGTGCATATTTTCATAATGTATTGTTACTATGTAAATTATTAGTGATAAGCAACAGACATTTTGTTGTGAATTAACTATTAAAATAACGAGCATTGGTAACTGACTCTAAGCATTTCCTCGGTCTCCAGTTGACTGTAGGACTTCACCCCGCTGAAATACCATCCAAGAACACTGAATCCATGGCTGACCTGGAGAAACCTCTTGTACAACATCTCCATGTTCAGTCCAGAGGCCTTCAGTGGACAATGGACTTGGACTGCAGTCCCATCCGAACCCCTTAATACGAAGGGCACCGATGTCACTTGTTTGTGCAAGACTGGCTTATCATGACTCTTGAAAAGAGCAGAGTAAAGGCTGCTCAATCCCAGCCTGGGCTCTGTGACTTCCACTTTGTGCACCACACCAACAATGTCTTCATGACACTGACTCCTCAGTGGCTCGCCTACAGGCTCCACAACACCTACAATATATACACAAACATACAGTATGAAGTGGAAATACATAATCATCACTTGTTTGTATTGATCCAGTTCTGGTTACCTTCAACAACAGCATACTGCAGACGTGCTCCTGGTGTAACCTCCAAAGTGTCTTTAAGGTTTCCATCTATGTTGATGTGGGAGGCATTCTGAATATGACACACACATAGTCAGATGGCACATGGAGGTTTTACAAACTTGCACATTACACTGCATGACCATCACCAACAACATGTTAAAGGGCTGCAAAGGATTTTAGTTAAACAAGTAGGAGAGCTTTTCTCAAGCATTTTTGCATGGTGTACTTCTTTGTCAGAGACTAGTGAGCTGTCAGCATGCACTGAATGCAACAGTCCCTCTGTAAGTATTAGCAGTCAGAACCGCAATTCACTTTGCAGACTACTGCTATATAATGTTAATGAAATACATTCTTACTCACATCAAGCTCATCTGCTGTCTTCTTCTTCTTTCTATACATATAGTAGCAAAGGCCTGAAACAGCCAAGCCGGCCCCAAGACACAGTGCCTCTGTCAGTGAAAAACCGAGACAGAATTTCGCCATTTCCTCTGGATGCCCTGTCACGGTCCTAAGAGCAATCCTGCACAAACATAAAACATGTAAGAGGACTGTGAGATGCATCTTCCTGCATCTTAGCCATGTACTCAACTCCGAACCAACAGCAGGTGGAAATTAAAGCTGCAAGCAGCATTGCGGGCCCTCGCGCACCTTGCGACCCGCAGGGCCATTGCAGTTTCCTGTCCTATGCTCTTCTCTCCTCTCATTTCCAGAGACGTAGAACAAAAACATGTTTAAAAGAGAAATTTCCTGCTGGGAGGTGGCGCTATGACCGTGTCATCATATTAGCATATATATCTGTTCAGACTCGGGTCCATAGCAGTACTGTAAGATTTTGTCCACATTGCATGAAGTATGTTGGAGGTATGGCAGAAAATACTGTGTTTCTTTGTATTGGCAAATGGTCAACTTTGAGGCCACGCCCCCGCCACACCGTAACTCTTTTGTAAGAGTTTTGGAATGCGTCTGTTCCCTATGGTGTCCTGAGTGGACACAGTGAATTTCAGCCCAATTGGATGAAGTATGCGAGGCGTGAAAAGTTTTGTAGCAGGGTGACAAATAGGCAAAAAATGGCCACAAAAGTCAAAATGGCGGACTTCCTGTTGGGTAGTAATCCCTAAGGTTTCAATAGGGCTCTTGCACCATTCGGTGCTCGGGCCCTAACTATTACTGAGTGGTTACATGTTATTTCCTTAACAATCAGCCCTAAACTAAACTCACTTTAACAATAACTTGTAAACTTGGCCACACTTGTTGTTACTTGACACACTGTCTGTGTTAAAAGTCCAGTTAAATGAGAATCCGTATCCTGTCGGTCTACCCCAAAGTGGCATTTGGCCTGCCTCGCTTGATGAAGTGGCATGTGGCGATCTCAAAGTGCCATGTCTGACTGTGTTAGTGGCATGTGGCGATCTGTGGCTCACATGCCAGCTTCTGGGGATGTTTTGGTGCCATTTAATGCCTGTTTTGGACTTCATCAGTAGGACAGCCTGCTCTAGCACCATGTGTCACTCATATATTATAATATATGAATGTATGGATCTTCCAGGGGTTCGTACAGCTCTGTGGCTCATATACCTGTTTTTAGCAGAATGCCACTGTCTGTGTCTGTCAGCGGAAGACAAGGAGCTGCACATAGCTAAACAGCAGCAGTATATATAGCGGCTTCCTCAAAGCTCCAAAGTCCCAGATGAGAGGAGAGATGGGCCCTGCCTCTCTGTATGAGGCGCTGTAGCCTAATGTGAAATGAGGCCTTCTGCCTCTTGATGAGGTTTGATATAGTACATGGACATGGGATAAAACGCTGCATTGGGGAGATGAAAACATAAACCAAAAGAATAACCCGGTGATGAACGTGCAAAGGTGTGCGCTATGGTTACGGTATGATGTGCTGCGTTATGTTACGACACGCTGCGGTCAACAAAAACTGTGGCCACCCAGCTTCTTCTCTCCTCCTAACACCTGTGACGGTGAGTGAGTGCCCCTTTAATAGAATCCGGTTGTCACCACCTACACCACGTGACGCAAATATTCCCCATCACCATGACAACCATACGACAAACAACAAATTACTCACTATATGTCTGCTCCAGTCTTCCTTCTAAGACTCTGACGACAGTCCGCTCGTCTCAACAGGTTTATTGGAAAGTGTGAAACTGAAAACAAACACATACAACGAATTACCAACAGTCAATATGCATTTATGAACTAAAACTGAATTCAGTATTATTAATACGTTGTATGTCTAAATATAAATGGTTGATGAGAGTTTGACTCCTGCAAGATTAAGTAAATTCAATACAAATGTTTTAGACGTGTGTGTTAAATGCAGGGCAGAGAATTGTTGCAGTTTGCACCAAGATGAAAGAATTTTGGACAGAAATTGTAGAAATAATGCAGGAAATCCTACAAATCAACATTGAACTAGAACTTACATGTTTTTATCTTAGGCATCCCTCCCAATAGATACAAGATAAAACACAGAGAGCAATTTGTTGATTTAAGTTTGTTACAAGCAACAAAGGTCCTACCAGCGGCTAGCGCCCTCTACAGTCGAAGACCACAACAGTCAAAGAAGCACTCGATCAAATGTAAAAAAATGTCAACACAAGCACAAAACCACACCATAAAGTCACAACAAAGTACTCACTATATGTCTGCTTCTGTCCTGTAACTACTGAACAACTACACAACAAAAAGCTGAGTGACACGTACCTTTGAACCGCTCTCTGTCTCCATGGTAACATGACGCTTTAGATGAGCAGCTGGGACTCTTAAATAACCACGTCATAGAATGCAGTGAGCATCTGTTTCTAAATAAATTATATAAATAAAGCTGCCTTTTTATAACAAAACAGCTGCACTGCCACCATCTATGGCTCCTACAGTATATATGATTGCTGTTAGCCGTTCCTGTCCTGATCCAGACTGTTGTCGGCAACACAGGGGAGAGCGGTCTCCAGGGCCGAAGGGCGGTGTCCTCCGGGGCCAACTCCCTAACCCTGACTCGGTAGCAAAGAAGGATGGAGGTGGTGGTGCACTGAGTACTAATGAGGAGCATTATTTCCAGCTGTGCTGAATGAACACCAGAGAGAACACAGCAGCTCTTCACTCCAACATGCAGCCTTTTGCAACCCACATAACACAGACAGCGTCTCACTTCCTGTCACCGCTTTATTGTGGCGGGGTGTGTCCCTTTAACTTCCGGGGCACAACCCCGCGTTTCCTCTCGCTCCATGGCCGCTGCCGTCCCTGTGCTTGGCGTGCTCCGGTTAGCATTCTGGCAAAAGTAACGATTAAACTGCTTCATGACCCAAACGAACCGCGCCGATTGAATCGAAATCATCTCCGTAAATATCCACTCAGCGGCGAGTCATTTATTGACCCTGCGAACTTTGGTTTATTATCGAATGCGGTGCCGCGGTCATTCACAAAGCCTATAGGCTAACCGCTAGGCTAATGGCTAAGCTAACGTTGTTAATACCGGTCTTTATTTTAATAGACCGTGCTATTTGTGTTACTTTTATGGCCGAATGTTAGGCATAGTGTTAGAGTATCGACTGAATTCTTTATTATTGGTTGTTTTGTTCGTTTTGTATAGTTTTTGTTGCTTTTGTGGTTAAAGCCAAACCGGCCTATGGTGCTTCTGAACTGACCCATCGACATGCACAAACAAATTGTTTGTTTACCTAAACATTTAAATGTTATGAACCTGTGATTAGCTTATTGCTGATTTAATTTGATTTATTATAAAGTGCATCATTAGCTTCACCTTTACCCAAAGCTTGAAAGTTGAATGATTGATTTATAAATGTTATCATTAAATAACCTGAGCGTTATATGCTGTATGACCAATAGCATTGATGGTATTATTTATTCATCATTATGCATCGTTATGTATGGATGTATTTATTTACTTTCTTGATGGAAGATCATTTCATTCATACTGAATTTTAATGTGTGTGTTTGACCTTGTTTAGGTCAGGTTTTTTCCTTTAGCTTGAAATCCAGTTCAACATGGCGAGCTGCCCGATCACCCTGTGACGCTGTAGGATTATAAAAACCTTTTTTTGGCCTCCTACTACGGACCTATTTGAGTTTTCCCCATTTTTTTTTCTTGAACTCAAACCTTTTTTTGGAACATTGAATGAACTATTGTTTCCTGAATGAACTGAAATATGGACAGAACTGCAGAGTGACCTTCTGTCATCACAGTTTGGATTGTTTATTGTGCATATTATTACTGAATACCTGTTTATATATATTACATAGTAATAAATACATTTATTATCATTCATAACTTGCTGTTACTGTCCTATTGCATATCTGCTTATTACATGACAATAATATATTTATTTGAGCTCTATTATTTTCTTTGGTGTCTTATTCACACACTCAGCCTCCATAGCCGAAGCTACTTTTGTTGCTTTATTACATCTATGGCCCCATAGTGCGTTACACTTTCATATTCAGCTGTGTAGCTCGGCCTTTTGCTGTGCTCTGTTTCCATTCAGGCTGATGGAAGCTGTAGAGATGACAGTGATGCTGCAGCATCATCATCCAGGGAGCTCAGACTGAAGGAGGACCTGTCCTCTGTGAGCTTCTGTGTTCCTCTGACGGGGAGATGCGTGTGGTGGATCTGCTGGTTCAAGAGTCTGATGGCTGAGGACAAGAAGCTGTTTCTGGGTCTAGTCCATGTGCGGATGCTTTGGTAGATCCTGCAGTGAAAAGAGTGTGTAGCTGAGGTGTGTGGGGTCTCTGAGGGTTTTCTGTGTTTTCCTGAGTGATGAGTAATGAAGGTGGTTTGCAGGGAAGGCAGGTGAGAGCCAGTGATGTGCTCTACTGTCTTCAGCACTTGTTAGAGACCTGTGGTCTGCAGCAGAGCAGCTTCTGTAGCAGGGAGGGGTGAAGATGTCAGTGAGGACCTCTGAGAGCTGGTCAGTGCTTTGAGGAGCCATCCTGGAATGCCATGTGGCCCAGGTGACCTCTGCTCCTGTCTTTGTAGCCAGTGATGGAGAATCCACATCCACACCCTTCATACTTTTACTCTGAATCAACAATAGATGTGTCCCAATGCAAGACGTTTGTTCTTCAGGTGTGTACATTTGTGCATCATCAGCATACCATGAAATGTGTGTGTGAGTATGAACCCCAGGAGACGTGTCTACAGAGAAATGGACCCACTAAAGGTCCCTGTGGGATTCCTCAGGTGAACTCTGACTCCTGAGGCCTCAAAGACGTGTCTTTTGTCTTTTCACAGCTGGTACCTTTTCAAAGAACTGAACTCAATCCTCTTTAAGTGGACCAACAGAAACAGGTCTCAGTTCTTTTTGTGTTCACACTGTGAGTTTATTGAAAGAGGACCAGCTTCTGGTCCAGTTCAAGGTAGTTGGGGCCTCAGTCCTCCTTCTGTTCACACCAGGTCCTCTAGAGCTCTCAGACCCCCAGTGCACTGAATTCTGGGTAGTTTAGGTTTGTTTTAAAGGGGCCTGGGTACAGTTGGAGTATTCACGTATGTGGAAAAAATGCTGAGTCATGGATCTGTTTGTTTAGAGGGCTGAAGGGGACCAAGTGTGAAAACACCCTCAGATTCAGATATAAGAGAAACCAGACTGGTCCAGTCCCACAGAGGCCGATCAGATTTTAAAGAAAGATGTGACCAACTGTGGCTGCACTGAAACGCAAGGTCACTTTGTGTAGATCAGCTCTGACTCAAAGTTCTGGATGGATGTTTTGGTGACATGATGTTGGTTTTACTGCTCAAAATACTGATCCTAGAATGTATCTAAAACTCATTTCTTGAATGCACACTTTGTTAAAACTGTCTGTCTTTAGTTGACTGCAGATAACAGAGGAGAGAAGGTGAAGGACACACTGAACAAAGGAGGAAGCAGCTGGAGCTGTGACAGTGTGTGAGTCCCTCTAGTGGACGCTGTGGAGTATTGTGTTGTCTTTGCTCCACAGGTTTTTGTACAGAGTTGAGCTGTTTCCTGTCACTGTGGGCTGCAGAGCACAGTAGTACACAGCAGAGTCAGTCACTGCAGCTCTCCTGCCTCACATTACTGTCCTTCAAATGCTAAGTAGCTTCAAACAGTGACAAACGTATTATGAATTTTCCTCTAACTTACGAACCTCATTGGCCTCGTAGCTCTGGGGGAGGTCAACCAATCTTCTAAAACAGTCTTGACTAAACACAGTGAAGAATTCCTCAGCATTTCTTCATCTTCTTCAAATATCAGTTTTAAGGCGGTCCGTTTCTTCCACGTGTCATTCTCAGTGCATCGGTAATAACAATCTGTCTATCAATGAACGTTGGTCCGTTTGGAAATTAAATACCGGTAGATCCTCTTGGACTCTTATTTTTAACACATTATAGTGCAATGAAAACAAACGAAAATAGCTTTTTAATAAATATATGAATTTTATTTTTAACATTTATCAATTAAGTTCAATAAAGTCACTCTGACAGCTACATATAGAAGAAATGTTTGTGATGGTGGCGGTGCTGATCTGCACTGAGGCGCCCGGTGAGAAAACGACATGCTTTCACTTATCATAACAGTCGTCAATGTGATCCAGAAGCTCCCTGTGACGGCTGGCGGGATACTGGGCCTGACAATATGGGCACTCCAAGAAAGTCGTCTCCAGGAGGTTGACGTATTTCCATGGCGATGTGGGGCCAGGGTCAGTAGTAAGGCGCTCAAAATTATTGTACGAGCTGGGCTCTGAAGAGCGAGCATTAGGCTGCATCTGAAATAGGAAAAAACAAATGCACTTGTAGAGCAACATAATATGCACATTCCAAGAGGACAGTGGAATACTCTACTACTCTACTGTTAGAAAGCAAAGAAAATGGCATGAGAGTCATGAGGGTTTGACTTCATATTGATGATACTATAGATCACATAACACTTACAGCAGACTCCAGATTAGAAATCTGATCTTGGGTCTTGTGAAGCTCCTTCAGCACTTTATGTAGCTGGTGCTGAATGCTCTGACGATCATTTTTTTCATTTGCAAAGTCCTTGGCAGAAATCTGGATCTTAAGAGGCAGAACCACAAGTATGAACAGGCGTACGTTTAAGAGAATGCTGCCCTCTCCTCTTCTTCTATTTGACAGGTCTTTTTGTAGGTGTGTGCTATAATTAAGAGAGTGTTACCTGTTGTTCCAGGGCAGCGATTCTCCTCTCGTCTCCATTTCGGTTCAGAAGAGACTTCTGCAGCATATTTACCTGTTGAAGGCCAGATATTAGGGCAAATTTTGTATAGTGCCTACAATGCTGCTGTATATTAGAACATGGAACTAGATTGTATCTAAAATGCAGACATCCTCATTTTATTTAGTGAAGGATGATTTTGTTTGACATTTACAGTGCTGTATTTGTATTTTTATTCAGTCTGAGCAGACTTTGGTTTAATCTACAAACCACTCCTACCTCCACCCACCTGTGCAATATGTTCCTCTCATTCTTTAACTGTATCCATCTATCTGTATTGTGTCTTTGTAGGTACTTTTATTTACCCTATCTGCGCTGTTGCAACAATGCAATTTCCCCATTGTGGGACAAATAACGGGTTCTTAATCTTATTAACTTTAGTTAGTGGAGGTAAACAGTGAATTCATGCTCACCTGCAGCAGAAGTTCAGCAGACCTCTTCCTCTCTTCCTCCAGTCTGATGTCCATACTCTCCAGTTCTGCTGCATGCCTGGACACATTGTTTGTTTTTTTTTTTTTTTTTTTTTTATTTTAGATACTGTATTAATCCCAGAGGGAGTGTTAATTCAAAGGTCAGTACAACATTAGTTTTTGGCATTAGTATTAATGAGAGGAGGTAAAATTGCCGATTGATGACATGTTAGCAGCTCAGCGTGAAACCTTATTGATCCGACGTCAACCAGAGCCAGCAGCTTTACCTGTTGCCAAGTCTCTCTGCCTGGAGCTGCATTTTGGCTTCCTCCAGCTCTTTGCTCTTCTCTTCATACTTCCTCAGGAAGGATGACAACTCGCTGCACTTGTCCTCGTACTTCCTCTGTTGCACAGCTCCACCTGGAGCCTGGTGACCTGCTCCTTCTGAGACTGCAGCTCAGCCTGAGCCTTCACGGTCTGCAGAGCGAAAAAAACACAATTTGCAGAATGATGTTTTCTTTGTTGTCAGCTCAGTTCTGAAAAAGACTTCTACAGGTCAGTTATAAAGATGACTGAATCCACAGAATATGCATGTTCAGTGCTCTAGCTGCAGCTGCTCTATTCTGATTCAGGGTCAAAATCTTTTAACAGAGGCAATGTCCCTAAATCTGTGAAGATGTAAACATTTTCTCACCAAAGCTGCAGAAGAGGCCAATATATGCATTCATGGATTCAAGGGCAACAGAACTTCACTTTCATAATTACATGAAATAATGCAGCATTTACCTGGTTCCTCTGTGCACTGAGCTCCTGCTGGGTTCTAGTAACCTCAGCGTTTTGGCCCTCGAGGTCTCTCTGCACCCCTAAGCTGAGCTGAGGTTCCTTTTCTGGACCTGCAGTAGCTAAAAAAAGAAATGTTAGTAAGCAATTGACCAACATATATTATGCAGGAGCTTTACAGCACAACCAGTATGTAGGACTTACATGCCTAAATCTTTCTAACTATATTTCATAGCCTATTACATGGCCAACAAAATTAAGTACTTGTTAACTACACTTTCCTAGAAGCTTTCCATGTACTTTATTATTGTAGAAAATTATATGAGAGCAGTATCACCCTCTGAAGTGGCCCCTTGCTTGGGTTGTTGCCGCTTTGCTTGGGCCAACTGCTGTGCCAGCTCCGCTGCGTAGGCAAGGACGGACTGGATGTAGACCTCTCTCTGCTGGTCATACACCAGCCGCTGCAGGTTCTTCTCCAGAGCCTGGTGGTGAGACACACACGCCAATAAAGACAAACTGAGTCCAGGTTTTTTTCACTTATTTAAATAAACAATCAATCAAATTATTAGGCTTACATCTCTCAACTGCTCTTGCACTGATGCAGAGTCTCCAGGAGGTTCTTGTCCATTCTGAAAGGAGAAACAAAAATATTTAAAATCTGAATTGTGTTTGTGTCAACATTTGTTTCTGAGAAGACAAGTGCTGCCTCAGGGCGTCCAAACACTGGATGTGTGTACTGAGCATTTTCTGATGGATACACTTGAATATATATGTGATTTTTGTAACCTTATGTTAGTGCAGAGAGCTGTCATGTGTGCACATACCTCTCCTTTGGCTGACAGCTGCTGTCGCAGACTTTCCAGTTCCTGCTCTTGAACCAGCAACTGCTGCTTGTCCCTCTCTCGCAGCGCCTCAAGGTTAAGACTGACCTGAAATAACCGACACCGCACATTAAAATTCAAACAAAAACAGCCCAGAAGCTGACATGCAAATGAACCCAGAGACAAAGACTTTACCTCCAGCAGTTCATCAAGCTTCTTCTTCAGGTGGCTCTTCCTGAGTTTAGAGGAAGAGCTGCTAGATTTGAAGCCCAACTTGCTGAAAAAGCCTTTAAAGGCCATGGCTGCTTCGATCTATATTGACAAAAAAATGAATCACGATTAATTGTGGCATTTAGCCGATAACCATTAGTTTGACCATTCATTGATGACAGATCATCAGTCAAGTTAACCCCTTCATTAGGTTAAAGTAGTGATCAGGCACCAAGCAGCCATGTTTGAAATATGTATTGATACCAGAGGCACAAACTGCTTCAAAATAATAATGAAGCAAACGTTTAAAGTAGCTTTGTCCTTCACATGTTCTTATCTTCAGGTCACAGAGCAGCATGTCAGCATTAACATTAAACAGGACAAATGAGTTCAGAAAAGTCACATCAGTGATTATTAAAGTTAAAAATGTGTCTGTGGAATGAACCCACACTAGAGCATGTTTTCACTCAGACTGTAGAACAGTGTGTGTGTTAGTGTGTGTGTGTGTGTTAGTGTGTGTGTGTGTGTGTGTGTGTTAGTGTGTGTGTGTTTGTGTGTGTGTTAGTGTGTGTGTGTTTGTGTGTGTGTTAGTGTGTGTGTGTTGTGTGTGTGTGTTAGTGTGTGTGTGTGTGTGTGTCAGTGTTTATTTGTGTGTGTGTGTTTGTGTGTGTGTTAGTGTGTGTGTTAGTGTGTGTGTGTTAGTGTGTGTGTCAGTGTGTGTGTGTGTCAGTGTGTGTGTCAGTGTGTGTGTGTGTGTGTGTGTTAGTGTGTGTGTCAGTGTGTGTGTCAGTGTGTGTGTGTGTGTGTGTGTGTTGTGGCCCAGAACTGACCCCACACACACACTTCCGGAAGTGTGTGTCATTTGAACCAATGAGACACGCAGCCTACTGAAGGAGGACATTTGATAGGCTACTTCACTTCTGGCATTGCCAGTTCGAGCCATGGGCCTATTTTCTTCTTCCGCTTGGTACCAGCGGAGTGATATCAGCGTTAATGTCAACAGCGACAGGTAGGTTTGCTTTATTTGACTCTTTCTGTGATTTTACGTCTTTCTCTGGACTCTGCCTGCAGCTGAACTGCACTCATATATCAGCTACTTCTCGCTACTAACTTCTGTTGTGAGGTACTTATCAGTAACTTTTACTACAAATTGGTAGCTTCTGCTGTCGGCTAAAACTCGCTAGCTCCACATGCTAGCTTCTTCCACTAGATACTACTGCATTGCCTGCAGCTGAAGTGCAATTACATAGATTTATAGCTCCTATGTCAGCTACTTCTTCAAAATAACGTCTACTGTCTGGTATCTATCAATGCATTTTACTGTCGGCTACAAATCGCTAGCCTTTACTGTGGGCTAAAAGTCGCTAGCTACTTCCGTTAGCTTCCTCCGCTAGCTACTGCTGCTCTGCCATATATGCACAGCAGAGCACATTAATCAGGAACAGTTCAATCAAAGCAGTCTGTATTCTGAGTCTATGAATGGCATTTATTGATGTATGTAATTTAGTTTGCTAGGGATGTTTTTCTGGTGCACATGCTGTGAACTCCTGACTTTGTATGAGCACAAATGTGAGTAAACAGTGTTTAACCTGCTGGCTCACTTAGTGCCACATCAGTGTTCTGACAGTGGGTACCAGTCCAGTGTTACAGATGGAGAAGCATCATTTGACTACCTTGTACCTATGGTGTGGATCTGATGTTTCTCTTTAATAATATTGTAGATTCATTCAGGTTGAATTAAATTGGTTTAATATCAATATAAACCTCTGTCTCAGAGAGGGCACAGCTGTTTTCATTGGTACTATGGTTACCTATGTAATGATATGAGCCATAATGATCCAAAGGAAGGAAAGGATTCAGCCTGCTGAAGAAGCAAAGGTGTACATTCAGTCTTCCAGTGACAAGTCATGCATACAAACATTTATTGACAGTAATAAAGGTATGGAGTTGTTATTTTAGTATGATTATATGGTCTATAATTAAGGGTTGGCTCAGGATTTCTATTAAAATGCCTCTATAGGAAGAGGAGTGTTTGCAGCCCAGACCATTGAACCAGGGGCTTTTGTACTGGAGTACAGGGGTGAACTCATATCAGTGGAAGAATGCCAGTCCAGACACTACTCAGAGAAAGAGAGTACATTTCTGTATGAATTTGAATGGCAGAATCACTGCTGGTGGTAAGCACATCACATGTTGTGTAGAGATTCATGCAATTCTTATTAACTCATGAGTCAAATATTGTAAATAACTGATGGATGAGCAAATGAAGCAGTGTTGACATGTTTGAGACATGAGAAGAGATTTATCTGTGTAGTGTTATCCTACAGTTTAAGTTGACCTCTGTGTTATGTGCTATTTAATGTTTTTACATTGTAAGTGTGTACATTTGATGATTCAGTATTACACGATTTCAAAGGTTCACTTTATTTCTCTGGCTTTTAGTATTGATGCATCCAAAGAAGATGGATCCCTGGGAAGATTAGTGACAACCACAAATCACCAAACTGTGTAATAAAAAGATGATAGTAAAGGACAGGCCACATTTGTGCCTCTTTGCTGTTCAGGCCATAGAAATTGGAACTGAAACTGATTTCAGCTCTGGTGATTCCAAGTGGCCTTGGCGTGAAAAGGTGAGTGAGTTAGATTAAACATCTATCTGTGTGGTGTTTAAAGGGGTCAGCACACAGGTGATGCAGATTCTTTCTTTCATGGCTGTGGCTGTGTACTGTCTGGTATCTTTGTTTAGATGGGAAGGTGTTTGTGTTGCTTTTCCTGGTAAAGGTTTCAGACTCACACACTCTGTTTCTATTTTGGCCCTTATGGGGCCCTGGGTGCATCTCGAAGTGATTTTCACATCAGCATCACAACATCACACACTCCTTGTTTTCCATTTTTCTCCCGTATGGATGTAACTAGAAGTTATTTTACTTCAACTGAAAAACCTGACAGTGTCAAACTGTAAATTATAATAAGCATAATTCACCACTTCCCAGTCTGTTGTATGTCTAATGCTGTGTTTATACTGTAGTCCATTGCAATGTCTTTTATTTGCTCTGAGAAATCGCAGGCTCACACACTGCTTTTCTATTTTGGCCCATGTGGGGTCCTCCTGACCTCTTCATGATTTGGGATGCTCTCAACTTGTGGGGCCTCTCTCACGTCACACACAATTTTGATCTTTCTAGCTTTGTAGGGCCACTTTAACACCAAGAACTTGTACTTTTGATTTTCTTATGGAGGTCTTTTTTACGATAGTCCAAGTATTCTTACTCCTAAATGCATGGTTGTATCAAATCTCAGATTATGTTAAGCTCAACTCCCGAGTATCGCATCTAATATCTACAGGGTATTTAGTATGTGATCCATTGCATCTCTGATACTGTTAAGGGACTTGCTCATAACTCTTCTCATATGAAAAGTTGCTTCCACACGAGCCATAGACCATGCATTAATTAGCTGTTTGGAGAACAGTTGTCTTATCACTTACCTTTTTCTACGTTCATTTTTAAGGTTTATTCTTTTTTATTCATATTTAGGTTACAGTTTCCAAGTTTTCCCTTGTGGAGTACTCTGATAGTGAGGATACAGATGAAGGCTGTGGCACAGACCACCCTTTGACTTCACACTGTAATGAAGTTGTCTGTGTTTTGCAGAAAGATGCAGTGTCAGATGTTGCTAAATCTGTGTATGACTTAGATGAGAGTGTTGTGCTTGAAACTGATGATGATTCAATAAAGGATAGATTCAGTCTGCACTCATACAATGAAGCTGTCCAAAGCTTAGAGGACAAAAAGTATTCTGGTATGTGTTAATGGCCATTTCTCACTTTTCCCAATGTAAAATTTTTTCTTACATTAAGAATGAAATGATTACAAATGTCTTGTTTTGCAGATGGATGAAATGCCACGCTCCGATGCTCTCTGTGATTCAAGTGATGATGACGATGCTCACCCTTCCACATCAAAGTCTGAAATTGCTTCACAAAGGCCAAAGAGAAGTTGTTGGCACCCGGTAGGCCTTTTCTTTCCCCCTTCATTTTATAATTAAAGCGAACCAACAGAACACACATGCTTTTACAATCTTTCTCTTTGTTCTGTAGTTTGTAAAAAGCATAGGCCTGGTATTTTGTGAATGATACATGTTAGGCTCTATATTGACTTTACTGTACTGTTCAGATTTATTCCTTTTAGGGGGTTTTAAGAAATTCTGATATTGCAGCATATAACTGAAATGTAGATAGGTTGTCATACATGACAAGCTAAGTGGAGGCTCAGTTATTAACTTGAGTTTTCTTTTTTCAAAAGTCTCTTGTAGAATCAGACAATACAAGCGAAGGTAGTGAAGTATATTCCAAATTTCAGGGAGGAAAGCACTGACGGCAGCATGGAGTTGTCCATGGAAAATAAGAAAAGGACAAAGTTGATTCTACAAGTCGGATGAGAACAAAGTCTTTCAGTCAGCCCCAGTGTGAGTCTAGGCAGTACCGAAGATTTGAAACAGAACCTGATTCCACACAAAGATTTCCTATTGTTACAGCAGATGCTAATGAAGATGAAATGGTAGAAGAGCCATGTGTACGTTAATCCAGCTTTGAAAAACGAAGATGGTTCCAGAAGTTATAACAAGAAACATCACTGCTTCTACTGTGGACAACAGGTTAAAAAAATGTCAAGACATTTAATTCGTAAACACCATGAAAAGGTGGAAGTTGCCAAAGCTTTAAGTTTGCCAAAAAACTCAAAAGAAAGGCGACTCCAATTAGATTATATCCGAAATAAAGGCAACTTTGAGCATAACATTGAAGTTTTGGAATCCCACAGAGGAAAAATGATCCCATGGAAACAACCAAAGGAAAAGATGAAAGGACAAGAATTTACACATTGTGTGTACTGCTATGGATTGTTCACAAAAGAGTGATGTGGCGACATTTTCAGGTCTGCAAATTCAAGCCTCAGGGTAAATCATCACAAGGTAAAACTAGAGTCCAGGCATTGTGTGCTTTTGCTGAACCTGCTCCACTTGGACTTGGTGAAGCATACTGGAAGTTCTTAAGTGACATGAGTCAAGACAATATTGCAGTTGCAATAAAGGAAGACCCATGCATTCTGGAGTATGGGTGCAGACTCTTTACCAAGAATGAGAGGGTAACTAGCCAACACCAGCAGATTCAACAAAAGTTGAGAGAACTTGGCAGACTGCTACTGGAAGCAAAAAAGGTTGCACCTGTGAAGACTGTCAAAGACCTCATAAAACCTGAACAGTACAGTCATGTTGTCTCTGCTGCACGATCCCTGGCTGGGTTCAATGATAAAACTGGCAAATTTCACCGTCCATCTCTTGCTTGCACAGTTGGACACAGCTTGCATTCTTTGGCCATGTTTATAAAGTCGGAAGGATTGAAGACAAAAGACAAACAAGCTGTCCAAGATGCTGATGAATTTGCACAGCTATACCAAGAAAGTTGGAAATTTGACATTGCAAGTCAAGCACTAACTCAACTTGACCAAACCAAGTGGAATTCTCCTCAACTCCTCCCATTCACCCAGGATGTCCAGAATCTCCATTTCTTTTTATCAGAGAAACAGCAGCAACACTTGAATACCCTCACCGAGGAGCCTTCACCCTCAAACTGGAAAGACCTTGCTAAAGTGACCCTAGCACAAGTTATCCTCTTCAATCGCCGGAGAGCGGGTGAGCTATCCAGAATGCCTTTGTCTGTGTACTTGTCCAAGGACATGTCAGAAACGCATGATGATGTGAACTTGGCCCTTACAGCAGAAGAACCTGACCAGTTGGCTGACTTTCTTGGGCATAACATCAAAGTCCACAGAAAACACTACCGGCTTCCAGAGGGCACCCTCCAACTAGCAAAAATAAGTAAAGTTCTTCTTGCAATGGAACAGCCTGTGTGTGTGTTAGTGTGTGTGTGGCAGTGTGTGTGTGTGTGCGTCTGTGTGTGTGTTGCTGTGTGTGTGGCTGGGAGAATACGAAGGAAAGAGTCTGGATGAAATTCACCTTGATGTAAATGGTATACCTACTGTACTATAGTTTGATATGTGAACTCTTGATTGATCTCTATCATTACCATTTTAGAGACTGCTGACATGGAGAGGTGTTCACAAGAGGACGCAGAAGATATGGGTGAGGTTTTTTAACTGGTTATGAATTATTCATTTGATCTAAATACTGGACTGCCTGTGGATTTTGCTTGGCCTACTGATTGCAAGAAGTCCTACTTATTACATGTTGCATCTTTTTTGAATAGAAAGGTCTGAGTAGTATTTGCATGGTTTTATAATGCAATCCTACCAGTTCATGCGGCCCTTATAGCCTGTGTTCACATTGAATTTTTATTTAGCACGCTACAGGAAGCCCTAATGGCAAAATGGAGAAAGTTACCATGGACTGCACATTGTGCTACAAAAACTTTGTCGACTGTTCTAGACACATTTAAGTATAATATTTGGTTATGGCTTTAATAGAATATTTTATTCCTTTCTACATAGCAAGTCTAAATACTCATTCCTGTGGCACTCCAAATGTATTTGTAATGACTGTTTTATGCACCCAGATGCCAGTGAGGACCATGAGTTGGAAGCTGAGGACAACATGACATCGCTGCAAGAAGGTACTGATTATTGTTTTTCAATCATCTTTAAAAGACACACATGCCATATATTAAAAGAAATCTTTGATTATTGTGAATTGCTTGCTATCACATATGCTGCTTCAGTAAACCTTTGCTGCATGCAGGCCCAGTGTTCCACATGCACAGGGGTCAGAAGATGAGAGCACGGTGCCATCCCTGCTAGAATGTGCCTCAGTCAGAGGAAGAGAGGTGAGCTTAGAGCAGTGATAAACTACCCACTATTTATTATAATTAATTATATTAAGAGTTCCTTAAATGGAGAGGAGAATCCTTCTCCAAACTATGACTGACAGGGACCTATTAAAACGCTGCGGATACTCGATACTCGAGGAATTTTGACTTTCTGTAGTTATTTTTTATTTTATTACATCAGTGATATGTTTACACAGAAAACATGTACCATTGACTCATGCTTAATTCAGATGGCTCAGGGACATTAAAAACTGTCTCTGCCCCTTGGGACAGCTGTTTAAGGGGTGGTCCACCTCCTGAAAGTAATCCATCCAGGGAAGTTCTTGATGTTTTCTTCTTCTCTTGTGTCCAACTATAGGTAAAGGATGTGTAGTCAAGAAAAGCTGGACACCAAAGGAAAGTGCTGCAGTTGAAAGGCATTTGAAAACATGTATCGTGAGGAACCAGGTTCCAGGTAAGACAGACTGTGAAAACTGTATTGCTGCTGAACCTGAAGCCCTGGGAAGCCGTGACTGAAAGCAGTGAAATACTTCATCAAAAATCGCATAACTTCCATGAGAAGAAAAGAACAAGGCTTCACTGGCCACTGGTCCTTTGTTCCTCTTGTGTTTGTCAGTATGTGCTTGTTGTTGTTACAGTGTTCAAATGTCCTACAGTGTAAACACAGTCTGTGATGGCATGTCTATTTTTTGTAATGTAAAATCTTATTTGTGTTTTTCAAATACATGCCCACTGAGGACAAACTATGTTGTGAAGTTAATTGTTATTTAAGTGTTTTGTATAAGTATTGTTTGGTCCAGACTTGGATGAATGCTTATTAATTGGTGCTTGTTAGAATAGAATAGAGTTTGCCATTTGTATGGTACATTACAGTACAGATACGTTGGAATTGTTGTGTATTTCTGAGTCAAGCTTACCAAAAATATTAAGAAAAAGGATAAAAAAGGCATACTATAAAGATCAAATGCACTTAAATACCCAAAATATTTACTTATGAAGACACATAGTACTGTATGCCATATGTTATATATGGAGAGAGTGCCTAATATAGACAGTATCAGACATCATCATTAGCAGAATGGGTCCTGGGTCAACGCACTGAGGCCTCTGCTAGGCTTTTTTCCACTGTCATTGAGCTCTGAGATGTTGGGAACTTAGGCCGATCAGTCTACTCATTTTGCAATTGATGGTGAATGGCTGCCGAGGTGGAGCATGTTTCATAAAGTCCAGTTTACAACAAAGCTTAATTTATAGGGCTTCTGATCCTTGTCAAGATACACAAACTGAACTTATGTGTGTGGACCTTACAAGTACTAAATGTTGGTAACAGGCCCCATAAGTGACAGAAAAACGGGTTTGGACAAACAGAGTTTTGAATTCTTTATATATGAAGTGATCTTTTTTTAACAGGAATTTTTTTTAGTGTTGCCTGATTTTTTACAGAGCTGTAGAGCCACTGGAAAGGGGGGACCCCACAACTTGGCAGAAAACCTTTGGACCTCTCAAAAGGAGGTTTACAAGAATGTGTGTGTGTCTGTGTGTGTCAGTGTGTGTGTGTGTCTGTGTGTTTGTGTCTGTGTGTGTGTCAGTGTGTGTGTGTCTGTGTGTGTGTTTGTGTGTGTGTCAGTGTGTGTGTCTGTGTGTTTGTGTGTGTGTCAGTGTGTGTGTCTGTGTGTTTGTGTCTGTGTGTGTGTGTGTTGTGTGTGTCTGTGTGTGTGTCTGTGTGTGTGTGTCTGTGTGTGTGTCAGTGTGTGTGTCTGTGTGTGTGTCAGTGTGTGTGTGTCTGTGTGT
>NW_021144767.1:9107209-9148458 GCF_900634625.1 Parambassis ranga
GTGTGTGTGTGTGTGTCAGTGTGTGTGTGTGTGTGTGTGTGTGTGTGTCCTCGGTGAGGAGCTGGGACTCACAGCCTGCTGCTCGTTGTCCATCAGTCTGCGGTAGCAGCTGCCTTCATACTGACTGATGACCTGATCCACGGCTGCACTCAGGCTCTGTTCGATCTGCACACACACACACACCTGCAGGTCACACTGATGAACGCCTCACCCATCTATCAAAGCTGCAGCCAATCAGAATCATCCACAGCCAGGCCACTTGAGGGAGGACGCTCACCCTCTGTCTGTGGCTGTGTCCCATTTCAGGGTCTGCATCCTTCGGAGGACGCAGCCTACGCGGTCTCAGGAGGCCGCGTCCTCCTGAGGATCCTCCGGAGGATCCTCCACCGTTGGTAAATGGGACGGTCTGGCCTTCAAAGCACTTCCTGATTGTGGCGCGACGTCATAAATTTTGCCCCGGGAAAAACAAAAGCAGCGACAGCGACACAACACGGACTAGACAACAAACGGGACAACAGTGTGGATTAATACTATGGAATATTTTAATATATTTATTTGTTGTTGGAGGAAGAGGAGAGGTGGCTCCAGCGGCAGCAAAACCGGTGACGGCTCATTTTCTTCAGGCTGGGAGAGCGCAGTGGGGAGGTGACGGTAAGCTGCTGTTTAACCATATTATTGATCATAATTAATATACCGGTTACTGAGCAAACGCTAGCCATATAACCAGTAGATTGACAAATATGATTAGATGTAATTTATATTTGATTCAATTGTAAGACCTGATACAGGGTCTGTTTGTAATTTTAATACTTTAAATAAATAGCTAAATGTGTAAGAACCCTGCAAATAACCCTGAAACCACTGCTTTAATGTGTCATTAAGCATCAGGTCTGTCACTGCACCAGAGAATTACTGCTGGGTGGAGGAGAGTGGGGCTCCCTGCAGGACCAGCTGTCTGTCCTGGAGGAGGTGTACTGACCATCATCACCTTTGGAGGGTGAGGATACATATTTTATAGCTTTTCATATTTTAAGCTGCGTTGGAAGCCGCTCTGTTGAAGTTATTATTTTTATTTTTGCCCTTTTTAAAAACATCTTTAGTAACATGGCAGCCGCCGATCGTCAGCTCTGCAAACCCTGATGGACGATGTGGTGGACAGAGGAGACAGACACCCCCCTCCCCCAGATGATGTCCCACTCACAGCCAGAGGACTCCAAGGTCTTCATCGTGGCATCATCCAGTCCAGCAGCACCAAGGACTCCTGCTCAGCCAAACATTTATATATATGTTCTTTGTGAATAGTATTTTCTGCTGATTTTTATAAATAATAAACTGTACATTTTCATAATGCCCACTGGTAAATAGTTAGAAATGTTCAAACTGTGTCTTTGTAAATATTGTACATAACACAACACACACACAATAAATGATTTACTGTTGTCACTGAGAAGTTGTTCAAAAGTTTACTTCAATTATAAATAGGTGATGAAACACATAATGTAACAAGGTTAGAAGAGTTTAAGAACACAAAGACAAGAACAATTTAATATCATCCTTTAATTTAATAAGTAACATTTAAATAACACAGAACATAAAATCACTGCTGTCCACCATCCTCTGTATGTATTTGGAGGACGCATTTGAAGGACCCTTCGACTTTTGGCGAATTGGGACAGCCTTCGCGCAGCTTTGTGACGTAAGCGGCCTTAAAATGCGCACTCCGAAGGATGCAGACCCTGAAATGAGACACAGCCTGTTTATGAGCAGCAGCAGTGTGACCCAGGACGGCCAGGAAGCCAAGGTACTGAGGAGGAGGAGGAGGAGGAGGAGGAGGAGGAGGAGTCAGGTCAGCGTGTAAATGTTACAATAAATAATGGCACAGGGTACCAGCAGGGGGCAGCACTAAGAAACAAAACTGGATTTTATTTCTCACAGTGTTCAGTGAAACCCACCACACATCAGCCGAGGGACACAGGTAAAAAACAGCTGACTGAGCCCTGGATGTGGTCGCAGCATTTTCCCACATGACCTGAATGCAGCATCGGACGTTACGATGACTCACCGGCAGCAGCAGGAACCTGATCTCACAGGTCGCTGCCACACATCCAGCCACGCTGACCGCCACCACCGCACCGATCACCAGCAGGCCCACGGACACCACCTGCAGCTCCTCTGCACATACAGAGACAGAGACACACAGAGACAGAGACAGAGAGACACACACAAACAGAGACATACACACACACACACACACACACAGAGAGAGACAGAGACACATAGATACACACAGAGACACACAGAGAGACAGAGGTACAGAGACACACACACACACACCTCCAGCCATCCCTTCAAACCCATGTCTTCCAGCCCAGTCACAGTCCAGCTGTCCAGCATCCAGGGCTCCTGCCCGCTGCTATCTCTGCTGGAGCTCTCCAGCACCCAGGGAGCTTCCAGGCATCCTCTCTGCCCTGCACACTGCCTCCCAACGATACTCACGCTCGCCTGCTCACCCCCACACCCTCCTGCTAGCCCCACCACAACCTTGCGCACCACCACAACATGCACCCCTCACTTGGCTAAAGCAACTAGACCGTGCCAGCAAAACCTTTGTGCCCCTGGTGCTGTGAGTAGAACTTCGTGCCCCTGGTAGCACAGGTGCGAGTAGCTGTGACTCTCTTAAGGTAGCCAGAATTATTTTTCTGGTGCCCCTGGTACTGTGCTGGAGCTCCAGGAGGGAGAGTGTGACGGCCACAGGGCCTAATGCTTGTTGTGTGTTTGTTCCACTATGGTTGCAGGTTTCCATCAGGGTGGCGCTGTGTTGATTGATCCTGCACTGCAGTCTCTTCTCTTCTCCTGCATTCACCACCTGCCAAATTGGAGGGGGGCGTCCAATCGGTTGTGGTAAGGTGAATTTTGCTGTCTTTAGACAATTTTTGTCATGCGTCCTTTTTCCAGTTTACTGTCGGCGTTGCAGGTCCAGTGTAGGGAATTTGGTTGATTGCAGCGGTTAGGGTTAGGGTTAGGGTTAGGGATTTCCCATTCAAAGTCAATGGAAATTGGACGCATTCCATATTTCCACATTCCAACTACAAATTTCCAAAATTTTTCCCATTGACTAGTATTGAAACCGGAATCTGGCAGTCAAAATCTGGGTGCAAAATGTGGAATTTGAACTTGACCACTAGATGGCAGGCAGGCTCCACCATTCCAACTTTCCAACTCCCATTCAAGTGAATGGGCTCATGTAAAAGAATATGAAGATGGATGGCGATCACAAAATGGCGGACAATGGCATATATAGGAAAATGGATGGTGATTCCAAAATGGCGGACATGATCGCAAAATGGCGGAAATGACCGCAAAATGGCGGAAATGACCACAAAATGGCTCTGCGCTCGCCATTAATACACGTAAACAGCTCAAACACCTATATACTTGCTCCAAATGGCTTCAAACGTTCTGCACATGGTCAGAGCACCGCCCTGAACGTCTCTATGTCATCATCGGGCTGCCCGTGGCGGTGGCGATCGTTCGCCATGAAACATCAAATGCTTATAACTTCGCCATACATGGTCCTATCGTCCTCAAATTTTTTTTATGTCATAACACTCTGCCCCCGGACATGTCTGCATGCTCATGACTCACCTGCACAGCGCCACCTACAGGAAACCGGAAGTTAGTGCTTTTTTGACAGTTTTTATGTATGAATCACATTTTTTTTGGATGCTTGGTGCACAGACTGGTCTCCACTGTTCCCTATGATGTCCGACTCAACCTAGTGGACACATACAGAACTACAGAAGGTTATAACTCCAGCACAGATGCTCCTAAAATTCTCAAATTTTTTACAGGGGATACAGACCCAACCCTCACCATGTGTGGACATCTGCGGACAGCGCCACCTACAGGAAACCGGGAGTAAGTGCTTTTTTGACCGTTTCTATGTATGAATCACATGCTTTGGGATGCTTGATGCACAGACAGGTCTCCAGTATTCCCAATGATGTCTGAATCAGCCTAGTGGACACATACGGTACTACAGAAGGTTATAACTCCAGCACAGATGCTCCTAAAATTCTCAGATTTTTTTACAACATGTATGTAAACATAAAGCAGCAGAGCCCAAAGAGCTCGAGCTGCAGAGTAAACAGAGGGAGGAGGAGGCAGATCCCCGAACATGAACCAGAGACAGTGGTCACTGACAAAGGCTTTACTGCAAAACACTCATGAATATCCAGGTAGATGACTTAAAAAAGTGAAGGTTTAGATTGAGTAATCTGCAGCATGAATTAATGGTGTCTTTCTGAGTGCTGTGATAAGACATGCAATTTTAGCAGAATGGCTGAACAGTCATCACATCACCAGCTGAAATAAATCTCGTTTTTCTCAAATTCCAAAATATATCTAATAATGTAATTATATAAGTTTATATAATGATATGTATTTCAGTATGATTAATATAATTAGGCTTTGGTGATAACTGTTGAAGGATCTTTATTCTTCATATTTAGGCTACATGCAGATAGGTGTTAAACTTTTATAAATGTATCTTAGTCATGCTGTTTCACCTACATGATTCACAAAGAGCCATGGCTGTCACAAGGAGCATTGCTGACATGATTGTGAAGTTAAAATATCAAACTTATACAGTTCTGCACTTTTGTTTGCAGCTTGATTTACTTAACAAATGTTTCTTGTGTATTATTACTCTGCTAATCACGATAATCTATTTAAAGGCAAAAAAGAAGGCAAAAAAATAATTATTTATGATCATGAAATCGGTATCGGTGATACTGGCCCTGTATTTACTTGGTATCGGATCGATACTGAAATCTTCAGTATCGCCCACCCCTACAGCGCACACTAAGTGAACAAACAGGACAGTGTCAAAACAGGAAGTGACGCAATACGTTACCAGACGCAGTCCTCCCTTGGCCAAGGGAGGCTCAAGCTTACAGCACCTGGTATTCCCAGGCGGTCTCCCATCCAAGTACTAACCAGGCCCGACTCTGCTTAGCTTCCGAGATCAGACGAGATCGGGCGTTTCTAGAGCAGTATGGCCGTGAGCTTTAAAGAAGAAAAAGAGAAAAGACCATGTTTCACCTCTTTCTGAGCCTCGTTAGTGCAGTAGGCAGCGAGTCAGTCTCATCATCTGAAGATTGTGACTTCAACCCTCACAAGGGGACTTGTTTTAGAGCCAGAATACAGATTACAAAGAGCACACTGTATGTTTACATGTCATCCAGGTCATGTTCATAGAGACCACTGAAGCGAGGCGTCTGGACTTGTAGAGTTTTCTTGAAGACGTTTCTCTGCTCCTCCAAGCAGCTTCATCAGTTCTACCTGTTGGTGGGAAACATGCTTTATATGTGGAGGAGGACCTCAGTGGGTCTGGGTCAAACAAACAATAGCACTAAATGTGTCCATCCTTACCTGTGATGTTCTGGCTGCCTGGGCCAGGTGTGTCTAACGACTGGCTAACGCAGACCTGGGCAAAGTACGGCCCGCGGACCGTGCGCACAATAGAAGAAGAAACAGAAGAAGAAAGAAAAGAAGAAGGCAGCAAGAATCAGCTGTCAGCACGGCATCACCGCTAACGTTTTTCCCACCCTCGTTTCTTCTAAGCTGCAGCACTGTTCTGCACTGTTATCCCATCTACTCTTTGGAGAGACGCGCTGTGTACACTTTAAAAATGCTGCGCGACTATGCTGAAATGTACAGTAAAGCGTGAAGAAACGCCACGGCGCATTCAGATGTTTCCGCGGAGCTGCAGCCGACATCTGCTCTTAAAAAGCTCAGACCTTGTCCAACTTTCAGAGCTTTGGGAACTCTAGGTTTGAACTCTAATGGTTTTCTTCTGTAAAAATATCTTCACATCATCTGCTGCTCTGTGCGGAGTGTGTTTCAACATACAACCAGCAACACTCAGAGTGGACCTGGACACACACAGAGGACAGAGGAGAGAGCAGTAAACACACAAACCGGTTCACATCATCAGCTCCCTCCGCCACACACTGATTCTGTGGTGTTTTTCCGCCAATGCGATTTTATAATATATCTATCTTTCCATTCATTCAACTCTGCGCAACTCTCTCTCTCTCTCCTCCCGTCCGCGTTCACACACATAAGCGCACATGCACGCGCACACACCGAGAGCAGCTGATCCGCCCGCTCCTCCTTTCAATGCACCATGACTGTTGAAGGAAAACCCGGACCGGCGGATATGTTCACAGAGAAGATGGCCAACGTTCTTGATAATGGAACATCGCGCAGCCATTTATGAACCAGTTAGTTACCTTGGTGTAACTTTAGTAGTTCCATATATCTGATTATAGTTTTATATGCTATTATGTGGTTAAATCACATTATTTATTTGAACCTTTATTTCACCAGAACAAGAACAGGCGGACACATGAGGTCAGTGTTGAGTTCATATAGTGAAATAAAAACCTTCAGCTTCAGATGTTTGTGGAATCCATTCCTTAGATTAGAACTAAACTAGGCTCAAATTAAAGTAAGAACTTTCATTTCAGTTTGGTGAGTCATCCAGGAAACATGAGAAAGGACAGGTCTGTCTGAGCAAACTCATTCTACTGGCCTGTAATGTATGGAGCTGAGGTGGGGGAAGGTCCAGGCAGGGTTCAAGTCAGCATGTATTTATTCATCTTATCACCCAGAACTAACTGAGGGAATTAAGATTTAACTGAATCCATTCAAAATGCTTCTTGTAGCTTTAAAACTGTCATAGATAAGCATGCAGGTGTATATTTAACCTTTATAAACCCCAATGACCAACTCTCCGACCGATGTGACACCGAGATGCCCCCACACACTGCTTACAGTGATGAAAATGTAACAAGAGCATATTTATAAAGGTAGACACTGTGCCAGTGAGCTCCAATTCAATTCATATTATTATTGATGAAAGAAATGTGGCCCTTTGCTTTTCTAATGGAAGTCTATGTGGCCCTCGCAAAAAAAGAATTGCCCACCCCTGGGCTAACGACTATGAGACTGGAGGGGGACTGGTGGACAGCCCTTTGTTCTTGCTGTGAGTCTGTGCAGACTTCCTGGAATGGATGGAATCACTGCATTGTATGTGGTAGAAAGATGATGTCTGAGACCTCCACCTCTGTTAAGGGAAGGTTCTTCCAGCTTCACATAGATGCTTCCTTGACTCCTCTTTCAAACCACCTTTCCTCTCTGTCTAGGATGTGGACATTGTTGTCCTCAAAGGAGTGTCCTGTTTTTTGTAAATACTTGTTTTCTATAATGATTTATCTTTAATGTTGTTAAGATTTCAAGCTGCAACTCGACACAAAATAGATGACGGCGGCCACTGAGTAGGTCTCATCACAGATGTAAGGCAGCTGTTCTGTCCCTCTCCTGACGTTCTCTAGCTTGTCCACACTTTGAGCTCCGAGCATTCATGGAACGTGTGCTTGCAGCTGAGCCTCAGACCTCACCTGGCAACAAGGAATTCTATTTTCTGATTGGTCGATAGGTCGCTAAGTCCAGACAGCTATATGAGCGCACAGTAGTCGCCTTTTACTCATTTGCAGTATATTCATAGGAGTTTCTGTGCGGTGAAGCTCATCATTTCTCAGTGAGGACTTGTTGAAATGTCTCACTCTCAGTGCCCTGCAGCCGCACCATTTAAGTTAAGAGGAATTCAAGAGGTTGGTGCACTATTAGTCATAGTCCGGTGGACTTGTACTCGGTGCGCCCTATAATCCAGAAAATATGGTCAATCTTTCAGTCAGTCTGGTTCTGACATCACTCCGGCCACATTGCAGAGGTGGAGCTGCTCTGCTCATGATGTCACTGCTGCTGTAAAAACACAGACACAGACATAAGAAGTGCACAAAGTGTTTTGCAGTCATGTAGCATGTGATGCAAAGCTGACAGATGAAAGTCATGTCTGAAGCAGCACAGTGCATTTCCATCTGCTCAACACAACAACACAGGTCAGAGTCACACTGTAACTGATGCTTCACAACAAGTTGTGTAACTTCTGGTGTTTTTCTTTACAATCAGCCCTCAGGTCTCATGATCAGTGAAATATGAAGGAAGTGTCAGAACCGGTCTGACAGCTGGGTGACTCTGCACTCAGACCTGTTCTATCCACTGTTAACCCATCCATGTCTTCAGTCTAATTATCTGACTTCCTTTACAGCATTTTAAATATTTTATAACCCCAATGGCTTTACAGACTGGGTTAGTCACTATTAGTCACTATATACTACTAATATTACTAGTACTATAACATATATATAGTACATGTATATGAACCAGTACTATACTGCTACTATTGCTATACTAATACTGCTAGGTATTAGTCACTATTCTCAGAGTTAAACTCCAACACTCTCCAGCACTGACCAGTTAGTTTTTCTCAACTCTAGTGTATAGTGTTAGACATTAACTTTCTCAGTGTTGAATCTAATTTACACTGTATGTTGTAAATATACTTTTCTTTAATCTGATACATGTCATTGTGACACTCACACGTTCTGACATTTCAACACCAACTATCAGTGCTCAGAGAGTAAAACATACAACATTTGACTCTGTTAAGAGTTAAATTAACTCCTAACTCCTAAATTTGACACCAGAAATGTAACTCTTCTGAATTTGCTGTGTACAGACAAAAAAAGCCTAGTTCAATTGATTTACTCTCTCGTCCATTATGTAACCCAGATGAATGACATTTACCACACTAACACTCATCGCTCTTTAGAGGTCTTTGTGAGATATAATGTTATCGCTCAAAAAGTAACATGGAAAATATGAGGTGAGACTGTGAGGCATAGAAGGCCGCTTCAACCAGCATAACCACAGTACTAACCAGGTAGGACAGGGCACCACAACCACCCACACCTTGTGCTGTCCAGATGTTCACACATACACATGCATACAACGCTCTTCACTGATGGTCTTCACAATAGGAAAATATGAGCAAACAGATGCCTCAGTCCCTGAATCAAGGATTTGCACCATGAGTGAGGGTGGTTGGAGGAGCAGTGAAATAAATGCTGACCAAAAAAAAACATAAAAGTATGTGAGTATTTTTAGTATAATATAGTATATAGTATGTTTTTATTATATTTCCTAGTGTTTTACCCTTAACACCACCCATGCATGAAACTTGACACCCACATGCACGTCAGCCATTCTGGGGCGGAGGCAGAGGCGGGGCTTAATTGCACCTCGGCAGTGATTTTCATCAACTCTGTCAAACAACTCCACAACTGGACACAATTTAACTCTGAAAGTGTTGAAATTGATTAAATGAACTCTGAAATTTGAACTCTCCAACTGTTGCTGTAGGGGGTCCCGTTCTGTTGACCATAAACCTGAGCTTGACTTTGTGCAGAGCTCTGATTGGTCCTCCCACAGCGTGACACATCTCTGGAATGAAGTCCAGCCTGCCAGATCACTTCTGAGGAAAGGAGAGGCGTTCAGTTTCCTCATAGTTTCACTCCTGTTAGATTGCAGAGGTGGGCGGAAGGATCAAGTCAGGACCTGCTGCTGATGTCCCGGACTGAAGCAGATCAACACATAAAGATGTTTATGGTGTTTCTGATCCTTGTACAAGGTAAGCCATCTCCTACCTGCTCTGATTATCATGTTAGTCTGACATTTCTTTTGTTTGTATCCATTTAAACTGATGACTGCATCTCCTGGGCTTTAATAACCCCTAGCACTCCGTCTATTATGATTTAACCCTCTGGGCATCCTAGGGCCCAAACGTGTACATTTTGCTTTTTTTTGGATTTTGGTTCTCAATATCTCTGTCAGTTTAAAGGCTAAATGTACAAAACTTGGCCAGGGATATTTTTTTATGATTATTTACAAACATCAATTGTCCCCACTTTCGCAAGTTGTACACAATGGGAGATAAAAACTTTTGTTACGTTCGGCACCCTTAGGTACACGTTTGGCCAATTGACTCCCATTATATCAGCAAATCTTTGATATACTCTAATCCTGACATATTATTATGTTTTCCCAACATATCCCTTATAGTTTTGAACGTTTTCCTTTAAAAAAAAAAAAAACAAAACACATTTTAGGTGTTATGACACACAATGGGGGGGGGGGGGGGCACAGCTCCCTCACAGTTTTTATAAAGACCTAATTTTGCAAAATGCAAGGAAATAAAATAACTGAACTTCATAAAAATGGCTTTGGTGTGTTCAGCTTGATATAAAAGAGACAATAGAGAATCATATTGTGCATGTGAGTGTTTGTGTGAGTGTGTGTGTTAAATCAAAGTCTAAAAAATCAAGCTCTGTTGATAAACAAGTGGTGTTAGTGTTGCTGAGAATATATTGTGTGTGTGTGTGCGTGCATGTAAATTCAAATGATGAAAAGATAGATCATACAGATGGTCCGTTCTCCTATTGGATGTGTGCACCATGTTTATGTAGGTGCATCTTTGAAGTCTAGAAGAACATGGTACAGTTTATCTGGCCAGTCATGCCACCACGAGCAACCATGAAGAGGAGATTACATTTTGAAGAGGCACTTGCTGCCATTTTGAGGTCCCCCAAGGCCACTGATGAAAACACATCATCCTCTGACAGCCAGGAAGTATCCGCATAGGAATTTTGTCCAGAGGAGGACCTTGGCAGCACCACTGGGGAGGAAGAGGGAGAAGAAGAGCAAGAGGAGGAAGAGGAAGAGGAAGAAGAACAAGCAGAGGAAATGGATGACAGCAACTGGAGATTTCACTGGAGTTCCAAAAATGGTAAAGTGACAAGGGTGTAGATTTGCGTTTGACATTGGTGGGGGCCTAAGATTCCAATGAAATTTAACCCCTCCTGCACCCAATGAGAATCTGTTATTGTTCAGGAGGTGATCAAATTATTGGTGGGGACATGCCCCCTCCGTCCATGCTATTACACCCTTGCAAAGTGATGCTCCCACTAATGAACAAAGGTGTCTATTTGTCACATTTTGCTCTGAGATCAGGATGATCAGCAGCCTCTAGTGAGCAGCCTCAAATGAGGATCCCGTCAGCTCTCCCTCCTCCAGCGGCTCCCTGCTTCTAGCGGAGGCAAACCCTCGTCAGTGTGCACTATCAAGCAGCCGCCAGAGAAGTGCGTATTGGGATCCGACCAATTTATGTTAGGAATAAAACAGATAGGAAATATCAGCTGTTCATCACTCAAGTGCTTTTATTCCTGCAGGAAGGAGCAGTCACACACACAGACAGCAGCCTCTGTAGGAGTGCTCAAGGTCTTTTCAGAGCAGCTCCCTTCTTATACCCTCTGTTATCTGACAGACACGACTTCTCAGAATACACACATCTTAGAATAGGCACAAGCACAATCATAAAACAGGATCACAGGACTATGATAGTAATGATTAATCACCATACACTATAATTAATTAATAGTAAAAAGCAAATTAAGGTAGAATTCTTCCAACAAGCACCTTTAACCTTTTGTTTTCCTGAGGACATGCATTCCAGTGTGGAGCTACTGTGCCAAATGTGGGGCCCATGTCTGCAAAATGCATCATGATGCACCACCGTGCTGCCGCAGAGGACTGCAAGAGGACAGCAAGAAGGTTCCTGGTTCCATTCTGACTGGGGTGGCGATTTTGTGTGGAATTTGCATGTTCTCCCTGTGCCTGTGTGGGTTCTCTCCGGGTTCTCAGGCTTCCTCCACATTCTAAAGACAAGTTAGGTTAATTGGTCACTCTAAACTGCCTGTAGGTGTGAGTGTGAGTGTGAATGGTTGTTTGTCTGTGTTGCCCTGCGATGGACTGGTGACCTGTGCAGGGTGTACCCCGCCTCTCACCCGAAGTTAGCTGGGATAGGCTCCAGAACACCCCCCCCACCATCACCCCCGGGTTAGAGGTTTAAACATGTAGCAACATTATCAGCATGAACATGTTAAGCTAGTAAGCTAACAACAAGCAGGAGGAGCAAACCACGTCTTACCTCATAAGCTGATGAAGGAGGGTCTGACCGTCGTTCGCGCCACACGGTTTTTATATCAGGTCCAAGGGTCCAATCAGATGTCCCCTTCAGTGACCGTGCACCTGGCTTTCATAGGACGGACTGTCTGTCAGTCAGTCAAATGTCAGCCATGTTGGTCAGTTTGTAACTGGTATCTTTATTGGTTAAGAAAAGGCCGGTCATTAGTCAAAATAATAAGTGTACTCAGTAACGAATTGTGATGTTAAAAATAGCGAAGTACATTATTTTGTTACATTTGTACTTAAGTACAAGTAAAAGTACTGGCTTAAAAATAAAGTACAAGTACCCAGAAAAACTACTTAATTACAGTAACTTGAGTATTTGTAATACTGTTACTGCCACCCTTGGATATATGCAGTGCTTCCCCTGGACACATGCAGTCCACCCCTGGATATATGCAGTCCAGTGCAGTGAGGCATGCTCTGATCTGTACAATGGAGAAACCAAACAACTACTCCAAACACTGGCCTTCAATGTTTGTCAAAGTTTGTCTTCAAACAAGATGCTTATGTTTAAGGCAAAAGCTGTGACCTTGTTCAACATCCTGACACAGGATCATCACTTGATGGTGTCATAAACATTCCAATTTAAGACTAGTGGTTAAGGCCATAAAAACTCAGTGGACAAGACATGTCTCTGGTTCTCTTCCAGGCAGGTTTACACATAGTGGAGGTTCCATGGTGTAATGGTTAGCACTCTGGACTCTGACTCCAGCAATCTGAGTTCAAATCTCAGTGGAACCTTTTGTTTGGACAGTAATCCTGGTGTCCTATCTACACAGATCAGTCTATGGAGAAGTCCACAGTCTGTGCATTGCTCCAGCTGTAGTCATTAATTACTGAAATAAATCAACCTTTTGATGATATTCTACTTTCAAGTGTTTATTTCTTTTAATTTTGATGGTTATAACGACAACCAATGAAAACCCACATTCAGTAGGTCAGGAAATGAGAATATGTGAAAAGGTTCAATATTGAAGACACCTGGAGCCACTCTAACCAGATAATGAACTCAAAACACCTGCAAAGGCCTTTAAATGGTCTCAGTCTAGTTCTGTAGGCTGCACAACCACAGGAAGACTGCTGACTTGACAGTTGCCCAAAAGACGACCATTGACACCTTGCACAAGGAGGGCAAGACACAAAGAGGCTGGCTGTTCACAGAGCTCTGTCCAAGCACATTAACAGAGAGGGAAGGGGAGTACAAGCAAGAGGGAGTACAAAGTGTTCTGCCCAAACAGGGACTTGAACCCTGGACCCTCAGATTAAAAGTCTGATGCTTCCAATACTTCACTAGTACACGTCATGTAGAGTAGTGAGTCCTGATTGACTTGCAATTGAGCATTTATACAAGGGGGATTAGTTCAAATGGTAGAGCGCTTGCTTAGCATAAGAAGGGGTCCGATTTTCTCGCTGTCGCACGCAAGGGAAAAAGTTGAGAAAAATGTGGAGCCCCGCTGTGCGCGGACAAACGTCTCGTGTAGCGGTATTGAGGCAATAATCCTGTTCATTATAAAGGAGTTTAAGTGAAATATGAAACAAATCATCTGCTATGGGCTGGACTCGAACCCGTAGTCTGTGCGACAATGTATAGAGTTGTTGGAGTGTTTAAATCCCACAGCGTGCGTAAAATAATTAATGATTGATTTAGCTTAGTTTAGATATGTTTAAATATATTACAATATCAACAGATGTTTTTTAGTTTATATGCCCCGTCCAATGACTTGTGATGTTTACCTGTTTATGGTTTAATAATATGAACAATGAGCAGTCAACGTGTTTTTGTGTGGGAGCTTCTTTGATAAAGATCAGAGTGAATCTTAAATGTTTATATGATTTATCAGAACAAATATAAAACAAATACAAGTGAATACACACACACACACTGCATACAGGACTATAAAATACTATTCAGCCCATTCACCCATGTGAAAATATATACAACATATACAGGTCAAATATTAGGTCAAATATTACACAATGTACAATTATACAATAACATTCAACAGCACTGCATAAAGACAGACAGGCTTGTTGATTTAAACATAAGAAAATTGCTTATATACAATATATACAGGCCAAACATTGTACAGTGTTTACTGTGGATGTTTTTGCTGGCGCAGCCACTCATCCAGAGACATTCCACTGGATGAACGCGAGCAAAATGTGGCATTACCATATCTACTGTGGCCAAACTCTGCTGTTTTAGGATGCCCACATTTGCTGCATGTGTTGAAGGTAACCCTTCTCACATGCTTCCTTTTTTGGACTCCACTCTCCTCCTCCAGAGCCCGCCGCTGCCTGTTCCTCTGAGTGAAACGGGACACAGTAGGAAGAGGAGCAGCAGACGCAGGAAGAAGAGGAGCTGTGCCTGCACCGGATGCTGCAGTACCAGAAGCTGCCATCACCACTGGCACAGTCATGTTTGGGTTCAGAACTAACGTGCCTAACCCAGCTGCTGAAACAGGCTGTGCAGTTTCTGATGCTGTGGGACCAGGTATTGTGGGCACAGGTGTGATGGGGCGCTCCCTGATGCGCCGGCGACCAGGCCGCAGAGGAGGAGCCTGTCCTTCCTGATTTGGTGGAAGTCCTCCATGATCTCCTCCTGAAATCCCTCATCTTGCAGGTCCTCGTCATTTATTTGCTCCACCAACCTGTCCTCCTCTTCAGGGTTCTGGAGCACTGGAGTCAATGTTTTGCCTGTCTGGCTGTACAGATACTCCACCCCCAGCAATTCACCTATAAGAAAAAAACAAAAAAGAAAGTGTTCTTAATATTTTGTCCAGAACATAAAAGGTTATACAGATAATGTTTCAAAATACAAAAATGTGGATTGATGAATAAATTATTTATATTAGTGTTAAATGAGTATTTCTTGCCTGTGTATACTCCAGGAGGGCGGTAGCGCTCATCCCAGGGCTTCCCAAACACAACTCGGCTGAGCTGGTCCACAGCCTCTCGCAGGGCACTGCCATATGATCGGATGGAAGAGGCTCCTTTTACAGCCTCTTCCATCCGATCTTCATTCCATCGCATCAAGCCTTCAAGGAGATAGGCCTGAAAATGTGCATCACTGGCACTGGTTCCTAAAGGTTAAATAAAATAGAAAAAAAGGGTCAAACACGCGCAAGATATGTGCTACATTTGAGGTACTATGAGGTTACATGCAATAGAGTTATGTAAATACATGAAAAATCATCATTATAACCAGAATTAATGAGGAAAAGTAATTAAATTAGTTTCTTGTTCTGACATCAGAAAAGGACTGTAATATTACTGTAGAATGTGACATTACTTTAAAGTAATGGAAACAGTTACAGTGCTTATAATACTTAAAGAGACACTGTAATCCATATGGGATACCTGGGATGAAGCGGTTCAAGTGGAGGTGGAAAGACTCCAGGGAGGTAGAGCCATGGGCACACCTGTAGCAGCACAGCTCCACACCACCTTTCTTCAGTGTCCCCTTCTTAATGTAGAATGGGAAGTTCTCTGGGTCTTGGATACACAGTACATGTTTCTGCTGTTCTTTCCATATTTGCTGGATCCGATCATGGTCCAGTACAGGAACTCCCAGAGTGTCCTTCCCATCCACACTGTCAAAGTGATCAATCAGTGATCCAATCAGGCTGGTGGTCTCCTCCATCCCTCTGGTCCTCCTGCGGCAGTGCAGTGCCAACTCCCTCCGGGTAATGCGAGCACTGAGTGCCTTTTCTGAGAGGTGGCCGGTCTTCTTTGCTGCTAGCTCCCCCTCCTTTGCACGGCGAAGAGCAGCGACATCCTCTGGATCCCATTCAAAGATGCACGTGGACAGACGTGCCATGAAGACTCCATAGAGTGGATGAGCCTCTGTTGTGACACCTGCAGCAAATCGGCGCATAAAATGCCAGATGTCAAGGCGCACTTCGAGGTCATCCCACTCTGAAAACATGGCCTTAACACGAGACTGGCCATGCTGACTGCAGCAGTCTCTGTCCACATACATCACTTTTGGGGGCATCTGTCCTGCCTCCCGATAGCGCTTCATCAGGCCAGCTGCCATGGCATCCAATCCATGTCCCTCGGCAGCTGTGAGCACAGAGACAAGGACTTGGCCGTGTTCATTTCCCACATTTGTGCACCAAGCAGCTGTCCCTGAAGCAGCCCCAGCAAGTTTCTTTGTGACCTATTTGGAAAAGGTCAAACAGAGTGTTCATTATGCACGCAAACATATTTATATCTGGCCAACATTCTGTATAGGTAAAATGCTGTGATACCTTTTTAGTGGAGTCAATCTTGAGCACAGACCCAAAGACAGATGTAATTTTGGCCTTGACCTCATGCAGTCGCCCCAGAACATCCCTGGCGTATACAGCTAACATCCACTTAGGTTTAGGTATGGCAGGTAAGGGAGGAGGCTCAAGGAACACAGGAGGCTGCACAAGGGAGGACTTTGCAAATGGCTCACAGGCAGTGAGGTACTGCAGTACACGCTGCGTCCATGCCTCACCATGTTGCTCCATCAACTTCTTGTGAAGCTGAGTCACACTGTTGCCCAATGTCCTCTCCCTCATCATCCTCACCACCCGGTTGTCACATGAGTATCTAATGAAAGACCAGTGTAATAACACAAATGCAGTTTTGGTTAAACAATAACACAAATCAAAGCACCTAATAATGTTTGATCTTAATTATGACTTACCTGTATGTCAATAAAGCAGGAAACTGACTGCGGTGGCCCATATCCAGTTGTCCTAAGATGTCTTCGGACCAGGCTGGATACTTTTTTGTGCAGCGTTTGCACTCCAAGTACTCTGTTGCAAGGTCATACCACCCGTCGATGTCTAAGACCTTGCGCACAGTACGATACAGTCCTGCCGCTGTTAGTCTGTGTTTACCACAGTCTGGGCGAACACAGACAAGAGGGAACTGCCACATCTTCAGCGGCATCCATAAAAAAAGGGGCCGACAGAAGAAGAGGTCAGGTGAGGCGGGCAGCTGACTGTGAATGAGAGGGGGCTGAGGAGGATGCCACCAAAGCTTCAGCTGGGGCACTAGCTCTGGCTTGCCAGTGTGTAGGTTGGCCTTGAAGAGGGTCTTACGGATCCACTCCTGCTGGAAAGGTGGAAGCTGATCCTTCCAGTGACGAGGGAGCTCAGTAGGTGGCTGATGATGTGGAGGGTCTGGTATTTTTACCACTAGAGGCGGACCAGCACGGGCCTCTGAATGAGCCATGGCTGGAGCTTTTGAAGGAGAAATGCAGAAAAAATAATATAAGGATGACTGTTGTATTTGATCGCAGTCCACATTCTGCCTGCACAGCATACATTTGGACAAGCATTAATAGATTATGATTATAATTAATAGTTAGACATAAAAAATAAGAGACCGCTGTGGTTTCTTATTTTTTCCAGAGCTGTATTTGAAAAGGATTAGATGGAATAGAGCAAAAAAAATAAGTTGTGATGAATTTAGTATAAAGTAGTGATGCCCACAGACATGAAGCGTGCACACAGTTGCAGTGATGAAAAACAGTTACTGTGATCATTAAAACAATGAATCTCCTCCGTCCTGTTCAGGGGATTAGACAGATAGTGAGTGAGAAAAGCAAGTGATGTTAGTGAAAATGTTATCCAATGATTGTTTCTCAACGGGAAACACAAATGAAAACACCAACACCTTTGGATACCCTTAAGGTTTTGAAGAGGTGCACTCAAAGAATGCATCCCGCTTGAAGCTTGATGCGACATAATCCTGTACTGTAAACAAAAATATTTGAAAAAACAGTGATTTTTTATTCCTCAAAAATAATACTAGTGTGTTTTCACTAAACATTTTCATAATATTTGCATTTGTGTCGTATGCCACACCTGTATTCTGCTGTGCTTCATATTGTGACACTGCAGATACCAGCTCCTCATCATCGTCTTCAGCAAAGTCACCCGCTCCAGAAGGGGCAACAGAAGTGCCTGCAGCACAAATAAAAATGTTATTAGCATTTATTAATAGGTTAATAAAATTATTACTGTTGACAAGACACAAGGACAAACAATGTACGATGTTACTTACCAGTAGGGAAGAGCTGCCTTTGTGCCAAATGTTTGGCTGGGGTTCTGTTGGCAGAGTGCACTGCGGTACTGGGGCTGGAAACAGCAAGTGGATAAGTCTGTGTAGTCTGCCATAATGATAACTGAATACATATACAGTACATGTTACGCAGTTACACTCACAGGGTTTAACTGGTGACATCAGTTTTTTAGCCAGCTGTGAAGGAGACAAATGTTTGCCACGCGCCAACAGTGCTTTCACAGTGCCAGTCTTCCACACACCAGTTTGGATGGCAGCAGGTGAAGGAGCAGACATGTGGGAGGCTGCAGGGGTAGGTGCAGAGGCACTGGAGGCTGCAGAGGCACTGGAGGCTGCAGGTGTAGGTGCAGAGGCACTGGAGGCTGCAGGTGTAGGTGCAGGCTGACATGCTCCAGCAGAAGCCCTTCTTTTCAAGACGTATGTCTTGAAAATAGCCATGTTGGTTTTGGGCCTGGCATCTGCCTTGATCAGGTACTTGATGAGAGCCTGGGCCTCCTTGCTCTGGTCTTCATAGACGTCCTTCATGGACCGGCCCTTGAAGTCTCCAAACTCTACCATCAAACATCCCTGGTCTCCAGTTTCCCGGGCTTCTGCTTGCACTTGCTGCTTTCTTTTAAACTTCTCCAGTTCCTCTGCCATCTCTCTAATAAGAGATGTGTACTGGATGAACAGCTGCTTATTTTGTGACAGGGGGGTTGCCTGCACCGTCTCTTTAGATTTGCTGTCCATCAAATACAATGCATACCCCAGAGAGTTTTCCAGGAGCCATCTAAATCTCTGGCCCTGGTACTTCCCAAACTGGAGCTTGCAGTGAGGCAAGCACCAAAACTGGTCACTGGGGTCTCCACCGTTTGCACTCACAAAAGTTCTGGCCTCCGCCAGCACTTCCTCTTCAGGTTTGGCCCTTCCAGATTCCACATTTTGCGTTTGAATCGCCTCCTCTGCTGGCGCCATGAGGAGACGCTGTGATGTGGCCGACTGCTGCTTAAAAACCGGATAAGCATACATTTTCTGAAATGAAAATCAGAACAACACTATTACCGCAATCTGAAAGATACCTGTACTTTTAGAGTGTGATCATTTAACAGCTACTTCATTTCCCCATAGGGATTGATAAAGTAATTCACATTACTATGATAATGTGTACTACTGTGTCTCCTACAAAGCGAAACCATGTTATTTTCATTGAGCTATTGTATTGTACCTTTATTTAAATATTTGTAGAGGTAAGTGTTTAAAGGGGAGGGATTGTAATAAAACACCCACCTGAAAACAAACCATTTTAACATCATAACATAACATAACTTAATTTGTAAGAGTAAAAAGTATTCTATTTTGATTTATTCTGATGTATTTGAAAACCCCAATGTCTGAATTCCTTAACTTTTACTATATTAATGTTTAAAACTGGAATTTCTGAACTGATCAATATCCTACGTTTATAGTTTATAGAGATAGTGAATGACCCTCCTACATGTAGGCTACTTTACATCTACAAAAGCGGTTTACACCATTACAAGGTATTACATGCATATTAGTATGTTATGTGTACATAAATATATATAAATATACATAAAACGAACAATAGAGCAATATCTACCAGTTTACAGAGAATCAATTGCACGTATAGCCTGTTAGCGGGTGGCCATGACAGCGATAGCGATCAATGGTAGTGACATTTTTTGGTCGGTATTTACAGGTTGACGGGTACGTCGAAGAAATCGTGTGCTATATAATGTCCAATCGCTACATCGCTATGTCGGCCTGTTTTGTTTTCTTAAGGTACAGACTGTATCTGAACAGACAATGGCCGATTTATAGTAAATTAAATAAGGTGAAGTAAACTTCATCTTACTGTTTTCACGAGGAAGGGTCAAAAGTAAGCCACAGTGAAGGAACGCGATTGGTTGGTCAAAAGTAAGCCCAGGGAAAGGAACGTGATTGGTCAAAAGTAAGCCCAGGGAAAGGAACGTGATTGGCTAATGTGGGTTTTACTTTGGGCTTACTTACTTTTCGACTAGCACGACTGCAGTAAGCGCAAGCGAGAGGTAGCGGGATCGATGCCCGCATCCTCCAGCCTGCATTTTAAGAGGGAGGGTGTAGCTGGATGGATGAGGATGGATGGATAATGTAGTGGACTCCCACCCAGCAGATCAAGTCCCAGAGGTTACAGCATCATTTATTAGCTGAGTTTCCCCTCAGGGAAGCTGCTGTTTACAAGCTGTTTACAGAGAGAAACAAGGAAAAACAACAGTCAGCATCATCTTCCATAAAACACATGACAATAACATGTGAGACAGAGAGTTTATGATCAGTGCTCCCCCTGCTGGTTAGGACATATGATGACAAGTACCAGTCAAACGTCACTCAGTGGTTTTGTCTTTGTTTTTAGACTTTCTACATTGTAGATTCATCCTGAAGACATCAGAGCTATGAAGGAACACATGTGGAATGATGCAGTGAACAGTGTTAAACCAAGCAGAATATGTTTGATGTTTGACATTCTTCCAAGCAGCCAGCTTTTGCTTTTGATGACAGCTTTGCACACTCTTTGCATTCTCTCAATCTGAACTGAACCACCAATGCTGTGCAATGCTGACATCTAGTGGTGGAATCGCAGGCTGCAGCCTCCTCATTCCAAAAATCAATCCCTCCTCCACATAAAGTCAGAAGTTCTAAATGTGAGTCATTAAATGAGAGGTTCCAGCAGAAACGTCCAACATCTGAAGAGAAGCTGAGAAAGCCTGAGATACAGGGCTTGCAAGCTGAGCTTCAACTGTTCCTGTTTAGACAATAAGACACAGATCATCATGTCTTTAAAATGTTCTGATCAAATCACATTAGTTTGTATATGTATATTACACACAGAGCTGTTGTTTCAGTCACATTCATTTGTTATGTGTACAGTGGGTGCAGGAAGTATTCAGACCCCCTTAAATGTTTCACTTTGTTATATTGCAGCCATTTGCCAAAATCATCGAAGTTATTTTTCCTCATTAATGTCCACACAGCTCCCCATACTGACAGAAACACACAGAGTTGTTGACATGTTTGCAGATGTATTAAAAAGACAAAGTGAAATATGACATGGTCCTAAGTATCAGAGCCTTTGCTGTGACTCTCATATATTGAACTCAGGTGCGTCCATTTCTTCTGATCGTCCTTCAGATGGTTCTAACCTTCATCTGAGTCCAGCTGTCTTTGATGATACTGATTGGACTTGATGAGGACAGACACACACCTGTCTGTATAAGACCTTACAGCTCACAGTGCAGGTCACATACTGGGTGATGACGTCCTCCTGCAGGTGTTACTGTGGAACAACTGCTCTGGATTGGGATGAGTCTGAATAGAACTTTGTTAGCTTTGTAAAGCTGTGTGGTAGTTAGAGAGGAACTGAAAAGAGTCAACAACAAGGAGTTGGTCTCCAATGGAATACAGTTAAACATCAGGGCTCGTCCAGGATTTGAACCCGGGACCTCTCACACCCTAAGCGAGAATCATACCACTAAATGCTTACTTTGCTGTTTGTGACATAAAATTCCTCAATTCCAGAATATGCACTTTTGTTGTTTAAATTAACATCGTCAGGAACTGCTGGCGCTATACGGCACGTTAACATTGTCAAATAAGTATTTGTATTTGTTAACGATTATAATAGGCTACTGAACAGGCTTGAACAGCTTTGACGGGACTTTTATGAACCCCACATGAAGTAGCCTACTTAAGCTATTGGCTCCTTGACGGTATCAAGACCAGGGTGATAGAAGAAAATACTGTTTAAGCTCACAGAGTGAATATGAGATGACTTAGACCATGGCAACACTTCTTTGATCAGACCGTGCTGTGACTGGCTCTATAGTGTGACCAATCACAGAGCTTCGTGGAAGCGCTCGGCACTGTGGTTGGCCTTGTCGGAGGCTGTTGCTGACACACCATATTTCCGCCCCCGCAGTACATATAAATGTAGTGGCAACGGAAAAGCGAGAGAGAGTCCTGTCGTGGCGTCTTGATGGAAGCAAGGCTGTGGCAGGCGTAACAAAAATGAATGTGATTGCTGCCATCACTGATGGCCACACAGTTGAAAAAATAACCCTCAGGGAGGACATTGCCCACAAAATCAAAGAGGGGGGGACTTTATCATGAAAAATGACCTCCTCAAGGGGGACACACCTCCATATCATTTATTTATTACACACAGCACCTCCTTCTTCAGGACCTTTCCAGTAAATGTAAGCCCTGAATTAAAGAAGGCGGCATTAAACCTGATCAATCCACCACCCCCAGTGGTGTCCCTGGCTGACCTGAGGGAGACAGGGGGATATGTGACAGTGCAGGCCAAAGTGGTGCATGTACGTTTTTGACAACATCAGAGTTTGCTTTGGTATGAAATGCGTTTATTATAAAATCTGACCACCATGTTTTTCAGATAACTCCAGCAAAACTGGTGTCCTCTGGAAGAGACATGGTCCCCATGAGGGAAATTGTACTTGAGGAGGTAGGTTACAATTAACCTGTATGGTTAAAACCTATACACCAGATTAAATGCAGCATCCATTACATGCTTTTCTTTTTTTCTACAGGACTCTCATAGGCAGCAGGTGGTGATGTGGAGGGAGGCTGCAACATTACCCCTTGAGGTGGGCCATGTTGGCAAAATAACCCACCTCAAGTACAAAACCTCTGAATACGGGGGAAAACTCCACACCAATCAGCTCACAAAATTAGAGGTAGGCCCACTGCATAGTCATCATTAAAGCATCATCTGACTTCCTGCTGCTGAACAGTAGTCCAAATACTGAGTAGCTTGTAAGGAACTTCTGAGTTTCTGGGTTTTATGCAAAAGAAACACATGTATACACCTTTACATGTTAAAGAGCATCATATACAAACATATTATTATTATTACCCATTTACAATGTCTGTGTGACTGTTCAGAGTTCACTAGTTTAATGGCAACAGGGAGAAATGATTTCCTGTGTCTCTCAATTTGCAGCGTGGGAGCAGTCTGTTTCTGAATGTGACGCGTCTTAAAAAGAAATCCTTGAGTCCAGTTGCCTCAATTTAAACTAACTATGACCTGGATGAATGAGAGCATCCACAGATATACACAATGCAAGAATAATAACAATTTCATACAATTTATTTTATTTTTTTCCACAGCAGGCGGCTGCTACAAGTGAAGATGTTGTGGTGATTGGAGTAGAGAATGAAGAGGAGCATTAAGGATCCTGCTAGAAGACACCAGGGTCTTCCAAATTGATGACGACCTCTGGGCTCCGTATGAGACCGAGCTACAAAATGGGCCTGTTTCTCTCCGGATCCAGTACACTGGGCAGAAAATACCCAAGATACTGTAGTTATTTTTGTGTTTCCATGTTTCTGTGTTGAAGGGATGATTTGTGTAAATAGTTTTATAATAAGGCTTATTTTGATTTCTGTTCATTGTTTTAGGATTCTCTTTTTTGTTGTTTTGTACTAGGGGGAAAGTTCCATTTTATATTAAATAATGCACTGTTGTTCTTGCTTCTGTTCTTTTGAAACAAAAAAAACATTTAGCCTATATTTTTTGTGTAAAAAAGTGCAGTCCATGGCGCTGAAAGAATTAGACATTTCGACCAGCTGATGATGCTGTGTTACCATGGTGATGAAGGTGATGCATGTCTGTTTTGGGATGTCTTTGCCTAAACATTTCTCATGCAGTGCTTATAGGCTAAACATCTGTTTTTAAGTAGGGTATTTATAATTTTTTCCACACATTTCACATACATTTATGTCATTACATACGCTACAGGCATCTAATTAGTCGAAATATTCATCAGCTGGTGTGGACAGCAGGCACACAAAACAAAACTCGGCATGGTTGTGTCCTGGGCGGAGCAATAAGGTAGGCCTAATAACACGTATGATTATTTAGCATATTATAGCCTAATGTATTCCCGGCATGGAGCGATTAGAATCTTCCTGTTCTTGTTCTCCTCTCGGCTGTTCCCTTTAGTGGTAGCCACGGTGAATCATCGGTTTCCACCTAAATCTACCTTCAGCATCCTATTCTCTCTGAACGATTAATAAATGTTCACGTCAGACAGGTGAGGTCACAGACGCTAAACAGAGAGGTCATAAACTGATGACCAGAGACGCTGGAGATAGCTATTGTTTGGAATTCTCGTTTGGAGTTGGTGGAATACCCATTTTTGATTTCTTTATATAAACAGAGCAGAAACGGACTGCATCTGTGCAAAAGACAATGAACACTGACTGAGTGTGGGGCTTTGGTGGGGTTGCATTGGTGTGGTGTATAGACATATGTTAATACATATTTGAAAAGTGTTCTTGTGTTTGGTGGTTTTGTGTTTTTTCCTTAAAACATTGCAATAGCACGACCCCTTGGTAGTAGCTAATGATAATAACCTTATCAAATTGTTACATGTGTAGCTGCTATACCTGGCCGGTGCTCTACCGGCTAGGTTCGTTCGTACATATTTATAGTTACCAACGGCTCAGACTAAATATTTGAGCATCAACTGGTCTCTGTGTTGTTAGACCTATAAAGCATTTGACTGAGTGAAAGCTATAATTATTTATTTTTAGCAAACATTTCCATTTACAGCGTTAGCTTTAGCCGGTGTGTCGGATTAACTGGTGCCCGAATTAACTGGTGCCCGGATTACCTGGTGACCGAGTTGGTGCGATACAGATGTAACGTGGGCGTGTCTCTGTAGGACCCGTTTCTGTTCAAACCAGGAAGTAAACATCGGGAGTTCTTCTTCCATAAAATTCTATTTTCACTCGTTTTAAGAGTAACAATGAACGTGACCATGTCGGCCAGCATGGAACAGCATGTTCAGCGTCCTCAGCTGTGTGGAAAATAAATATATTATGAAGCCAAATTTAAAAAGAAAACGCGGTCACATCTTGAACCGATGGAGGTTTGTTAACAGGGTCAGTAGAGACCATACACAGCACCTGCTAGTTATGGTCGGGTAGATTTTCTATGGCCGTGATTGTTGATTCCTGACCCCCAGGAACATAATCTTGGAATATACTTGAATAATAGTTCTGATTGTGTCTGTTATTAGAAGACAGAATCCACGCTGTCTTCTTCTGTGGATGTGGGCTGTCACAGTTTAACCTGGCTGTGGAGGTGTGGACCACGGCGCTGCGTGGGATTCAGCCAACATTCATTGGGTCATATCAGTGCTGTTTACTTTTATGTGTAGGTTGTATGTTGGATGCTTCAGCAATAAATAACTACAGGCCAATATCTAACCTTCCTTTTCTGGGAAAGGTCATTGAAAAGGCTGTTTTTCAACAAATTCATGCATTTTTGGTGCAAAACAATCTTTTTAATGAATTTCAGTCTGGATTTCGAGCACATCACAGCACTGAGACTGCACTTATTAAGGTCTTAAATGACATACATCAGAATAATGATGCATCCAAAGTCTCCGTCTCAGTGCTGCTGGACCTTAGTGCTGCATTCGATACAGTTGATCACAACATACTGCTTGACAGGCTGGAGCAGTGGGTGGGATTTACTGGCACTGTGTTAAAGTGGTTCAAATCTTACTTACATGATAGGGACTACTTTGTGTCAATTGGTAACTATGAGTCTGACCTAACTAAAATCACATGCGGGGTTCCTCAAGGGTCCATTCTTGGACCACTTCTGTTCAACATCTACATGCTGCCCCTAGCTCAGATCATAGAACAGCACAACATCCTACCACCTATGCAGACGACACACAGCTTTATATGTCAGTGTCATCACATGACTACAGTCCCTTACACTCACTAAGTGTGTAACGCTCGACCATAATTTACAGTCTACGTTACCACAAAAAAACAAACTAGGGACGTTACCAATTTCAATTGTTTAATAAAAAAGAAAAGACCAACTTGGATAACTTAAATTTCACTGTCAACCACAGTGTCCTGTTAAAGGGCTTGCCCCGCAAAACAATACACTCCCAATAAGGAAACAAAGGTTTTTTTTCTATTTAAGTATTTCTCACCCAACAAAAAATTCCACCCCTTTCCCACAAAACTCTCAACACAACAGGCAGTCCAAAAGGAGGCCAAAGGCACATCCTACTAAGAGAGAAGAAAAGAAAAAGAAAAATGTCAGTTTTCTTATCTGGTGGGTGGCAATGTCCATTCCAAATGAAAAGGTCCCATAAATCCCAAAGTCTTTCAAAAGGTAACAAAAATAAAGTCCAAAATACCAGTTGTAGCAAAAAACGAATTAGAAGCTTCTCCCTCACTCACCCTGGACACCAGGGGTTTCCATCCAGGCTTTGTGGTGAGGTGATTCTCTTCCCAGTCTTTATCCTCACTTCAGGCTAAGGGTCCCTTCTTGTGTAGTTTCGCTGGGGTCCACTTTTCCCAGAAAAACCCCCATGGGCCCTGAAGAAACACAGACCTCCTTCCTTCCTGGTCCTCAGTCTATCTCTCCCCCCTCCCAAACTTTTCTCACTCGCCCTTTTTCAAATCTAAACCCCACCCAGCTAACCTGCATGACACAGCAGGAAACAGGAAGGAAACATACATATACTCATGCACATACATTTTCTCAGTTTTGTGGTGGTGCCACAAGTGTACTCAACAAATCAATGAGTGGATGAGCCAGAACTTTCTCCAGCTCAATGCTGACAAAACAGAGATGATTGTTTTTGGCCCCAAAAATGAAATGAAAAATGAAAGAGCTAAGATCAGTGCTTTCCTTGACTCCATGTCACTGAAGGTCACAAACCAAGCCAGAATCTCGGTGTAATACTCGACTCAGACCTGAATTTTAACACCCATGTAAAAGCCATTACTAAGTCTGCCTATTACCACCTGAAAAACATTGCTAGGATCAAGATCTGTCCAAACGAGACACAGAAAAACTTATTCATGCATTTATTTTGAGTAGGCTAGATTATTGTAACGGCGTCCTCACAGGTCTTAGCAAAAAATCCATCAGGCAGCTGCAGCTGGTCCAAAATGCTGCTGCTAGAGTTCTGAGTAACACCAGGAAAATGGACCACATCACACCGGTCCTCAAATCACTGCACTGGCTTCCTGTGAGTCAAAGGATACATTTCAAAACTTTACTCCTGGTCTACAAAGCACTGAATGGTCTTGGACCAAAAACATCCTGGACTTATTGGTTCCCTATGAACCATCCAGACGCTTGAGATCATCAGGGACAGGCCTACTGTGTGTACCCAGGGTCAGAACCAGACAGAGTGAAGCAGGATTCAGTTACTCTGCCCCTCACCTGTGGAACAGCCTTCCTGAACACCTGAGGTCTGCTCAGACAGTCACTTCATTTAAGTCAGGCCTGAAAACTCATTTGTTTACTGCAGCGTTCTCCTAATTACTTGACTGCATTCTCATTTAATCATCCTGATTTATTTGATGTCTTTTATGATTTGATTCTTTTATGATTTTAATTTCCTTCTTAATTTAATGTTTTAAAATGTTTTTATTCTGTGATTTCATCTTATGTAAAGCACTCTGAATTGCCTTGTGTATGAATGGTGCTATATAAATAAAGCTTGCCTTGCCTTGCCTAGTCTGGCAGTGTCTCGGTACCTGGACTCAGTGCAGGCACAGTGTGTGTTTCTGTGTGTTCAGGCTCATGCGTGCGTATTGGGGAAAACTGTACAGAGAGCAGAGTGTAGACCCAGAGAGCGTAGAGCCAGGGGAATGTGCTGTGGATGTTTATACTCAATACGTGTTGGGAAACAACATCAAACAGTGTCATCAACATGCATTATCACAATAGGTGGATAGAATAAACATCTCTATCATAGTCCAAATTGTCATCATTTCTGCCGTATGTTGTTTCTATCATGCATCACTACAGTCCAGTTCACTGAGAACAGAGAAAGGAGTGATGACACAGTGTCCTGACATCAGTGCCACTGTGTGGTATCCCTTGTTCATGTGTGCACTGCCTATTGTAAAATAATAATAATAAATAATAATATATTAAAGTATGTTGGACATCAAAGTTGTGACATCATCATGTCACATGTTGGCCTTTGCAGATGAAGCCATGCAGCAGCACTGGATGCACTGGATCAGAGAGACAGGACATCATACTGTTGATATTGTTAAAATGAAGTCTCATTCAGTCAGTAAACATTCTCAATAACACTGTTAGACTGTGTCAGACACATGTTGAATCATGTCTGCTCTCTGCATGCAGGAGCATGAAGGTGTGACAGAAATGCAGGTTACAGAGAGTCATGCTGCGACAGCTGATCTATTTGACTTCAGGGTTTGCAGCACATTATGTCGACCAAGTCATTTAAAGAAATTCAACCAGACAGTTTTTAGGTCGTGTGTTTTCTTGTTGTCTGTCAGAGGCTGGGTCGTGGCTCTGACTCGGTTGGAGTTGGCTGGTGACACCTGGCTCCACTTTCCTCAGCTCCTCTTTATCTGTTTGAAGCAGCTGTTTTTTTTAAACCAACTGTCAGTTTAAACCTGTTCAGAGTTCCTAGGAAGTCATGTGACCACAGAGGCTCCTCCTATGATGGAGTATAAACACCTGAACACTGACACTAAGTATGTCGGACATCAAAGTTATGACATCATCATGTCACATGTTGGCCTTTGCAGCAGCACTGGCTTTCCTAATTTGCTATCAGCTGATTGAGTCACATGGTCTGTATGGGCCGCCTGTTTGACATGTGTCCACACATTTTTGGAACTCCAGTGAAATCTCCAGTTGCTGTCATCCATTTCCTCCTCTTGTTCTTCTTCCTCTTCTTCCTCCTCTTCCTCTTCCTCCTCTTGCTCTTCTTCTCCCTCTTCCTCCCCAGTGGTGCTGCCAAGGTCCTCCTCTGGACAAAATTGCTATGCGGATACTTCCTGGCTGTCAGAGGATGATGTGTTTTCATCAGTGGCCTTGGGGGACCTCAAAATGGCAGCAAGTGCCTCTTCAAAATTTAATCTCCTCTTCATGGTTGCTCGTGGTGGCATGACTGGCCAGATAAACTGTACAATGTTCTTCTAGACTTCAAAGATGCACCTACATAAACATGGTGCACACATCCAATAGGAGAACGGACCATCTGTATGATCTATCTTTTCATCATTTGAATTTACATGCACGCACACATGTGCACGCATGCACACACACGTCACACACATGTGCACACGCACACACGTGCACGCATGCACACATGCACACGCGTGCACACACACATGTGCACACAACACATACACAAATATTCTCAGCAACACTAACACCACTTGTTTATCAACAGAGCTTGATTTTTTAGACTTTGATTTAACACACACACTCACACTCACACACACACTCACATGCACAATATGATTCTCTATTTCTCTTTTATATCAAGCTGAACACACCAAAACCATTTTTATGAAGTTCAGTTATTTTATTTCCTTGCATTTGGCAAGGTAATAGAACTAGGTCTTTATAAAAACTGTGAGGGAGTTGTGCCCCCCCCCCCCCCATTGTGGGTTAAAGGGGTCATAACACCTAAAATGTTTTTTTTTTTAAAGGAAAACGTTCAAAACTATAAGGGATATGTTGGGAAAACATAATAATATGTCAGGATTAGAGTATATCAAAGATTTGCTGATATAATGGGAGTCAATTGGCCAAACGTGTACCTAAGGGTGCAGAACGTAACAAAAGTTTTTATCTCCCATTGTGTACAACTTGCGAAAGTGGGGACAATTGATTTTTGTAAATAATCATAAAAAATATCCCTGGCCAAGTTTTGTACATTTAGCCTTTAAACTGACAGAGATATTGAGAACCAAAATCCAAAAAAAAAGCAAAACGTACACGTTTGGGCCCTAGGATGCCCAGAGGGTTAAACCTGTTCAGAGAGGCTCCTCCTAGATGGAGTATAAACACCCTGAACACTGACACTAAGTATGTCGGACATCAAAGTTGTGACATCATGTCACATGTTGGCCTTTGCAGCAGCACTGGCTTTCCTAATTTGCTATCAGCTGATTGAGTCACATGGTCTGTATGGGCCGCCTGTTTGACATGTGTCCACACAAGCTACATGTCAGGAGATCCAGAGAGATTTTCACTGAGGTGACCATCAGACAGAATGCTGCACACAGAGCCATTCAGTCAACCTGAAACAGCTGTTTCTCATCGTGCACCCACAACATCTTCACAATGTTTTGGCTCATTAGACACACATATACACGCTAATAGCATCATACTGAAAAGTACCTTCAGTGTGTCAGAGCTGTTATAGTGTGTGTTAGACTGTAGCAGACACATGTTGAATCATGTCTGCCCTCAGGAGCATGAAGGTGTGACAGGAATGCAGGTTACAGAGAGTCTGGCTGCGACAGCTGATTCTTATATTTACTGTATTTGACTTCAGGGTTTGCAGCACATTATGTCGACCAAGTCATGTAAAGAAATCGGTCCAGACAGTGTTTAGCTTGTGTGTTTTCTTGTTGTCTGTCAGAGGCTGGGTCGTGGCTCTGCTTCAGAGAGTTGGCTGCTGACACCTGGCTCCCAGCTGAACCAACAGTCAGTTTAAACCTGTTCAGAGTTCCTAGGAAGTCATGTGACCACAGAGGCTCCTCCTATGATGGAGTATAAACACCCTGAACACTGACTGCTCTCTGCTTCGTCACAGAAACCAACAACACAGGTAAGACTCACTCACTGTGAAGGAATGATGAGAAAATGCTTCCAACATGTTGAGTGCAGAGTTTTAATGCGTTTTAATGAGCTCATGAAAATGATGATTTCATGAGCTCTTCTCTGGTGTAAGAGCATGCAGACGCACAGTTTATGCACAAAAGCAAACAAAACAGAGCGCACCAAAACACCAGGGCGTCCGTACCCGGCGCCATCTTGATCTGACAAACAATAGTTTAACAAGAGGAAGCCGATTCATTACACTGGTTACATCAAAACAAGACATGACAGATGTGAAGTCACAGCTGTCAGTTCTCATTCAATAGTAGTAAAATATATATATTCTGATGAGGCTATTTCTAAAGAAGAACTTCTCATTGCCAAGACAGCCCAATGTCACAGAATTGCATCCACCGTGTTGGTTATCTGTCCCAGTGGCTGTACTGTGTTTGAAAATATATCTAAGCACACTCAATACTGAATGCAGTCCTTTCCCACTGAAAGAAGTGATCTCAGTGAGTTGTTGGATCAAATAAATGTAATTATGTGCAGTTTAATTAACATTTTTGTGTTTGTTTTAAACCAATGTAGTAAGTGTAACTTAAAATGTATACTGGTTGAAGCAACACATTGCATTGTGGGATACATTGAGGGGCCATATGGGGTCTATAATGTCTCACTTAGAATTCAGACAGCACTATACAGGGCCATATATAGTGATTAGGGAGTGATTTCGAACACAGCAGAACTATCAGCAGGACGCTGCCAAACCACCACAGTTTGTCCTGCAACAACAGCAACAAGTGTTTGTCCTCACAAGTGTGTGAACTGCAGGAGAAGCACACTTGTAATAAGCACTGCAAAACATGCCCCATGATCTTTTTTTGAAGCTTTGAATAATTAGTGTGACTCATCATTATTAACAGCTGGTTCTAATGCTGCATGTGAGCTGAGCAGGGTTTGCTCTGATGTTTGCTTACAACCTTATTGAACAATAGAAAGAATCCCTTGGTGAGTTCACACCAGTTCTTTTCAGTGGTTGTTATAGTACATAGTTTTGAGAACATGTGTTCTGCAAACATATTATAAAAAAAGAAATAAAAGCAGTGCTGTGCCATATAGGCTACCAGTGTTCCAACCAGTGTGCTGCAGCTCACTGCGCTGGTACAGATCATCAGGTGTGCCATGGGAATTAACCAGTTTGACTTAATTGGTCTGAATATTATTATTCATGTACTGTAAATAATGTGTTTGTGCCAGTACCGTGTAATGACAGGCAGAACAATTAATTAGAGTTAGAGTTAGATAAGTGAAGGTATTGTCTAGTCTGGCAGTGTCTCGGTACCTGGACTCAGTGCAGGCACAGTGTGTGTTTCTGTGTGTTCAGGCTCATGTGTGCGTATTGGGGAGAACTGTACAGAGAGCAGAGTGTAGACCCAGAGAGCGTAGAGCCAGGGGAATGTGCTGTGGGATGTTTACACTCAATACGTGTTGGGAAACAACATCAAACAGTGTCATCAACATGCATTATCACAATAGGTGGATAGAATAAACATCTCTATCATAGGCCAAATTGTTATCATTTCTGCCGTATGTTGTTTCTATCATGCATCACTACAGTCCAGTTCACTGAGAACAGAGAAAGGAGTGATGACACAGTGTCCTGACATCAGTGTGTATCCCTTGTTCATGTGTGCACTGCCTATTGTAAAATAATAATAATAAAATAATATATTAAAGTATGTCGGACATCAAAGTTGTGACATCATCATGTCACATGTTGGCCTTTGCAGATGAAGCCATGCAGCAGCACTGGATGCACTGGATCAGAGAGACAGGACATCATACTGTTGATATTGTTAAAATGAAGTCTCATTCAGTCAGTAAACATTCTCAATAACACTGTTAGACTGTGTCAGACACATGTTGAATCATGTCTGCTCTCTGCATGCAGGAGCATGAAGGTGTGACAGGAATGCAGGTTACAGAGAGTCATGCTGCGACAGCTGATCTATTTGACTTCAGGGTTTGCAGCACATTATGTCGACCAAGTCATTTAAAGAAATTCAACCAGACAGTTTTTAGGTCGTGTGTTTTCTTGTTGTCTGTCAGAGGCTGGGTCGTGGCTCTGCCTCGGTTGGAGTTGGCTGGTGACACCTGGCTCCACTTTCCTCAGCTCCTCTTTATCTGTTTGAAGCAGCTGTTTTTTTAAACCAACTGTCAGTTTAAACCTGTTCAGAGTTCCTAGGAAGTCATGTGACCACAGAGGCTCCTCCTATGATGGAGTATAAACACCCTGAACACTGACACTAAGTATGTCGGACATCAAAGTTGTGACATCATCATGTCACATGTTGGCCTTTGCAGCAGCACTGGCTTTCCTAATTTGCTATCAGCTGATTGAGTCACATGGTCTGTATGGGCCGCCTGTTTGACATGTGTCCACACAAGCTACATGTCAGGAGATCCAGAGAGATTTTCACTGAGGTGACCATCAGACAGAATGCTGCACACAGAGCCATTCAGTCAACCTGAAACAGCTGTTTCTCATCGTGCTCCCACAGCATCTTCACAATGTTTTGGCTCATTAGACACACTATACACGCTAATAGCATCATACTGAAAAGTACCTTCAGTGTGTCAGAGCTGTTATAGTGTGTGTTAGACTGTAGCAGACACATGTTGAATCATGTCTGCCCTCAGGAGCATGAAGGTGTGACAGGAATGCAGGTTACAGAGAGTCCGGCTGCGACAGCTGATTCTTATATTTACTGTATTTGACTTCAGGGTTTGCAGCACATTATGTCGACCAAGTCATGTAAAGAAATCGGTCCAGACAGTTTAGCTGTTGTGTGTTTTCTTGTTGTCTGTCAGAGGCTGGGTCGTGGCTCTGCTTCAGAGAGTTGGCTGCTGACACCTGGCTCCCAGCTGAACCAACAGTCTGTTTAAACCTGTTCAGAGTTCCTAGGAAGTCATGTGACCACAGAGGCTCCTCCTATGATGGAGTATAAACACCCTGAACACTGACTGCTCTCTGCTTCGTCACAGAAACCAACAGCACAGGTAAGACTCACTCACTGTGAAGGAATGATGAGAAAATGCTTCCAACATGTTGAGTGCAGAGTTTTAATGTGGACATTAGCTGGATAGATGAGTAGGAATCAATGGCTTTATGTTATCATGTTCTATTATGAAGGTGACATCATAAGGTCACAGGTAAAGTATAAAAATGTTGATGAAGAGAGAGAAAAGGCTCAAAAGCCTACAAGTGGCTGCTTAGTGCCAAAACCACAGATATGTTTGCAGCACACTGTAGCAGCAGCAGGTGCAGCGCCCACATCAGTGCAGAAGCAGGTCCATGGAGTGCACAGGCCGTCAGAGTGCACACAGCTTTAATGAGCAGCAGATCAGTCGGTGCATCTCTGATGCTGACAGAAAAAACAGGAGCTGCTCCGTAGTTTTCAACAGTAAATAAACAAAGCACAGAGCTCTGAGGAGCTAAACAGAGAGAGAACAGCTGGAGGGACACATCTGTAGCTCCAAGTCATGAAGGCAGTGTCCTCCTGTCAGAAACACTATGTGCTGAATGTCACTCTTTTCACACAGAGCCGTTGTTGTTCCGTGACATTGTCATGTTTACATACCGTTCTGTGTAGCTTGATCTCAGGCTTCAGGAGCAGATCCAGCAGTTTGCGCTGATGGTATGTATGTATGAATGAAGCTCCACTGATTGACTGATTACTTCTTAGCTTCAGTCTGTTGAGTGTAGATTTTTTTGAAGCTTTGAATAATTAGTGTGACTCATCATTATTAACAGCTGGTTCTAATGCTGCATGTGAGCTGAGCAGGGTTTGCTCTGATGTTTGCTTACAACCTTATTGAACAATAGAAAGAATCCCTTGGTGAGTTCACACCAGTTCTTTTCAGTGGTTGTTATAGTACATAGTTTTGAGAACATGTGTTCTGCAAACATATTATAAAAAAAGAAATAAAAGCAGTGCTGTGCCATATAGGCTACCAGTGTTCCAACCAGTGTGCTGCAGCTCACTGCGCTGGTACAGATCATCAGGTGTGCCATGGGAATTAACCAGTTTGACTTAATTGGTCTGAATATTATTATTCATGTACTGTAAATAATGTGTTTGTGCCAGTACCGTGTAATGACAGGCAGAACAATTAATTAGAGTTAGAGTTAGATAAGTGAAGGTATTGTCTAGTCTGGCAGTGTCTCGGTACCTGGACTCAGTGCAGGCACAGTGTGTGTTTCTGTGTGTTCAGGCTCATGTGTGCGTATTGGGGAGAACTGTACAGAGAGTGTAGACCCAGAGAGCGTAGAGCCAGGGGAATGTGCTGTGGGATGTTTATACTCAATACGTGTTGGGAAACAACATCAAACAGTGTCATCAACATGCATTATCACAATAGGTGGATAGAATAAACATCTCTATCATAGGCCAAATTGTCATCATTTCTGCCGTATGTTGTTTCTATCATGCATCACTACAGTCCAGTTCACTGAGAACAGAGAAAGGAGTGATGACACAGTGTCCTGACATCAGTGTGTATCCCTTGTTCATGTGTGCACTGCCTATTGTAAAATAATAATAATAATAATAATTATTAAAGTATGTCGAACATCAAAGTTATGACATCATCATGTCACATGTTGGCCTTTGCAGATGAAGCCATGCAGCAGCACTGGATGCACTGGATCAGAGAGACAGGACATCATACTGTTGATATTGTTAAAATGAAGTCTCATTCAGTCAGTAAACATTCTCAATAACACTGTTAGACTGTGTCAGACACATGTTGAATCATGTCTGCTCTCTGCATGCAGGAGCATGAAGGTGTGACAGGAATGCAGGTTACAGAGAGTCATGCTGCGACAGGTGACCTATTTGACTTCAGGTTTTGCAGCACATTATGTCGACCAAGTCATTTAAAGAAATTCAACCAGACAGTTTTTAGGTCGTGTGTTTTCTTGTTGTCTGTCAGAGGCTGGGTCGTGGCTCTGCCTCGGTTGGAGTTGGCTGGTGACACTGTGAGAAGGTTGTAGCCTACTCTGAGATGTGAGTGGAGCTGGATGCTCACAAAGATGAGAACATTTGTTTTGCTAACTCATATTTTTAATAGTATTTTTTCATGTCCTTACAATGACACCATGACACGATGGGCATAAAATGTCATAAAAAGTATCAAAAATAAGGCTGAGTTTTTCCACATATGAATCAATCAGATATGACCTAAACATCTGGAACTTGATGCTTGCATGTGTTTGCGTCTGTGTACAGTTCTGAACATGCACATGAACTTGTGATATCACAAAATGGGAAGGGAACCGCAGTGAGGTCATCACCAGGAGAATCTGGAGCCTGCAAGAAGAGACAGAAATGTAATCTGAACATGCACGTGGACACGATATATGTGTGCTTTGGCATAAACATTTGTGTTGACAGCCATCAAATTGAACATGTGAGTGTTAGCTAAACTCGCTCAACTCCTGATCTCCATCGCAATGGAATCCTGTAAATTAATTAAATGATATATGTTCAAAATGACCTCAAATATTCTAACTTTTAACAGTTACAATCATGCTGACAGCAAATTTGTTTGGCCAACATGAACAAAAATAAACAGCTCAAATAAAGTGGTGCACGTAGAAAGAAGAACAAATGAAATGTAAGTGAAAATGACACGCTGTATTCAATAATACAAATGTTATTTTCCATGGTTAGCTCAGGCTGTAAACCTGTTTATTTCTACTGTAAAGTTGGACTTTACAACATGGAGCTCTGTGGGGATGGGCTCACTGTTGGAGCCAGGCCCCAGAGGCTGAAAGGGGAACTGCAGGTTTTGAGTCTTCTACATACGTAGAGAAGATTGAAGCAAGGCGTCTGGACTTGTAGAGTTTTCTTGAAGACATTTCTCTGCTCATCCAAGCAGCTTCATCAGTTCTAACTGTTTGGTGGAAACATGGTTTATATGTGGTTGCAGACCTCAGTGGGTGGGTCTGGGTAAATCTTACAAACAATAGCAATAAATGTTTCCATAGTTACCTGTCATGTTCTGGCTGCCTGGGCCAGGTGTGTCTAACGACTGGCTAAGGACTATGAAACTGCCGGAGGGGGACTGGTTGACAGCCCTACGTATGATGACCTGGATGACTGAGAATCTTCATCAACAGTCTTCTACATAGATAATATAGCTGTATTTAGTTATTATATTATTGACACTGTTGTCTTGTTCATCATTAATGTTCTTTATTAAAACTGCTTTTAAGTTTTATTTATTGTTGAAATAATATTCCTGCAAAAGTGAAGGGGGGATGAAGAACACAGGCTGTCGATCAGATGGTTGTGATCAGCTGTATTGAATGCAGCACTAAGGTCCAGTAATAAGACAGAGACTTTGGATGCATCATTTCCAGATGTAGGCCATTCAAGACTTTAATAAGTGCAGTCTCAGTGCTGTGTGTGCTCAAATCCAGAAATTCATTCAAATGATTGTTCCACACCAAAATGCATGGATTTGTTAGGAAATGTTTTCATTGACTTTTCCCAGAAAAAGAAGGTTAGATATTGGCCTGTAGTTATTTGTAGCTGAAGCATCCAGGTTAGATTTTTTTAGACAAAGTTTAATTACTGCAGTTTTCAGGGCTCGAGGAAACTGCCCTGACTGAAGAGAATAGTTTACCATTTGGACACATCTGAAGCTGCGTAGTTAAAATCAACAACAACAAGAAAAGGTTGTAGGCAGATTATCAAGGGAGGGACTTTTTGGGCAGCAGTTCAGCTGGGACTGATACTCCTGAGTTTGTCAGTCTGTCTATAACAGAGAACAATGTGCGAGCATTGTTACTGTTTCTAACAATAATCTCTGAAAAAAGGATTGTCTTGTATTTTTCAGTTCCTGGTTGTAGTCACGTAGGATGTCTTTGGCACAGGATATACTCCACTGATATCAGCATTCATTTTTCTCTTTCTGTGTGTTTTTGTCTTGGCACCAAGTGGTGTCAGGTGACTTCAGTCTGTTCAGGTCCCACTTTCATAGGTTTTGAAAAGGACACAGTGTCATCCAGGTTTAGCTTATCAGCGGCAGGAGGATCATCACAGCTTTTTGTGGATAGAGATTTAGCTTTCTTACCACCAGGTGTGATCGGGAGAGTCTCATGAAGACTTTTATCATGCTTGTGTCAGTGATTTGCTCCAGACATGTCTCCACCAGCCTGAAGAATAAACTAAGCTGCAGCAGGTCTGTTGCATTGTTAAAAAATCCAAATGTCCAGTGGTTCAAATCTTGAGTGCAGTGAAAAGAATGTATCTCAACTGACATGGACAGAAAAGTAGAGCTGGTAGGAGCCAGAGCAAGCAGAAAAGGATCAAGGGCAGATGAGTTCATAGATTTTTAAAAACGTTTCTCCAAGAAAAACCTTATCAGTAGACCTCTACTGTGCACAAGACCAGCACAGGTACACATGTGGCTGTTGGTGCACAAATGTAACACTTTAGCATCTGTGCACACTAAGTAACATACATCACCAGAATCTAGTTAATTGTACTCTGATGTCTGAAAATCCTACAGGAATCTGGAAGTTTAAACCTGTTTGAACCCTGTGGTCACAGCAGAACCAGGAGAGGACAGACAGACCTCTGAAGACCTCTCAAGATGGCACATCCTTCAGAGGTGCTTCTGCAGGCTTTAGAGGATTTAGGAGAAGAGGACTTTGAAAAGTTTAAGTGGTACATGTACCAGAAGAGACCTCCGGAAGACTTCCCATCGATCCCAAAGTGTGAACTTGAAAAAGCAAAGCGGATGCAAACAGTGGACCTGATGTTGCAGACCTACACTGAGAACTCTATTAAAGTCATGAACATGGTTTTGGTGAAGATCAGGCGGAAAAATGTGGTCAAAGATGATCCTTCAGAACCTTCAGGAAGTGATGGGACTGTCCACAGGTGAGAACATCTCTTTCAGTGTGTGTCTGAGAAACCCCTGAGCCTTGATCTTCATCTTTCTCCATCATTAAATGTCCATTGTTTTAACGTCAGTTTTCCTTAATCACTTCATACAGTCTCTGTATATGTATTTATATGAAGTGTGTCAAAAATCTCTTCTACCCATGACACATGTGAGCCAGGGTTGTGTTTGCATATAGAGTTAAACAGTCAGAGACAGTGTGGCTTATCAATGACAATTCCAGTTTATTTCAGCCATTGTAAATGAAACAGGTCTCATACATCAGCAACAACACAAATAGATTGAGGACTCTAACCCAACACCATAGGAAAAAACACTCAGACATACTGTCCTCCAGATAATACCAACCAATAATAATCATATCCAGCACAAGGCAGCAGTTACCCTGGCATAGAGTTTCAAACCACGTTAGACATGCTGCTACTCTGGAGACCTTAAGAGGACTGTTAGGACTATTGTGCAGTGATTAGCCTGTTAGATGCCATGCATCAGTTATTATTATGATGAACTAATTTCATTAGTGAACTTTACATGACTGACAGGTTTCGTTACAGAATAGCTCCTTATATAGACGTTCTTTTTGGCTGCCATCTCTTGTGTCTCGCACTCACTGTCTCACATGTGTTTTGATGCTGCCAACCAACGTAGCTACACACATGACAGCCTTTGATATAACACAATCAGAATGTGTTTCTTCCTGCAGGGTGGACCATGGTGGAGAGCAGAGGTTAAAACCTGATGTGAGGGAGGGTAAGTTTGACTCAGTCTTTCCTCATGTTATTGTGCATGAGTCAGTGTTCTATCAGTCCATCAGAAGTCCTGTCTTTAATGGACATTTGTCTCTTGTATTCAGTCACAGTGTCATTGCACACTTACTGGATCCTTATTGTTCTGACCCACATATGCAACAAGAAAAAGGCTTTTGTCCATCAAATGTCTGGATGCGATGTCATTGGAGTGAATATGGACTGTGACCTGCTAGCATGTCCCAGGTGTCTTTTTAGTCTCATGTCCTCCTCACTTCCACTCTCACATGAGCCAGATGATTTGTGTGTCTTTAGTCTGTGTCTGAGTACCTGTTGTGTTGATGTGTTTGTGTAGCTGGAGTCCATCTTGCTGTTGGATCAGTCATTGTCATTTGTAAGTAGCTCTGTATATTGTCATGTGTAGCTGCAGCTTGTAGGAGGGAGACGCCCTTTTCCTTTGTTCTCCTGTTTTTGGGTCAGGAGTTTTAGGTTCCAGCTTTGTCACTTTTTTTGTTAGGGCACTTTAGTGTCTTTTTGCTTGTTGTTTTGGGCACTGCTCACCTCTGAGTTCATGAACTACAGCCTGACACTGAATCCAGCCTGTGTACCAAACACTGCAGTGTTTAAGGTGCTCTAATCACTCGCTTTGTCTGTCAGACTTACGATGCACGATATTCAGATTGTATATTTCAACTCTGACAGGTGTTAGAAAGTAACACTGGCTGACAATAGTGTTAAAACTCTACACTAGTGTCAGTGTTGCAAAAACAAAACTACCACATTATACTCACACTAATACTGACACTTGATTGCCCATTTAAACTCATATGTTTTAATGTGTTTCGTTATTTAACATAGAAGCTCAAGTTAAGTATAGTTATTAGTAGTTTGTACCATGAGTGAAGGTGTTTAGGGGGCGCAGTGAAATGTTTACAGAAAACAACAAAGACCATCCATGTGTTCAGTTGCCTTGATTTACTCTCTTAGCCATAGCATTGCCAAGATGAATTCGTTTTTTGGATGATAATGGATCTTTGTAGGAACACACTGAGCTGCCTGGGAAAGTTAGTTAAGACAGACAAGGTCTGCCTATATGTGTAAACACACACTAACACTACTCACTGTCTTTGACACAGATGGGATGGTTCCAGTACCGGAGCCACGCCACATCACATATTACCAACAGAAACTCCAATCACACTTCCAGGACAAGTTTCTGTGTGCACAAGAAGGCTGGGCAGAAGATAAAGAGTGTCTGGTTGATATCTACACAGAGCTGTACATCACAGCCAGCCCTGACATACACATCAACCTACAGCATGAGGTCCAACAGATCCAGAAAGCCTGGAGGCCCAGAGACACTGAGACATCTGTCAAACCCAGAGACATGTTCCAACATCCTTCTGGAAAAAAAAGACCCGTAAAAACAGTGCTGACCAACGGAATCGCAGGAATTGGAAAGACCTTCCTGGTGCAAAAGTTTATGCTGGACTGGGCTGAAAAAAGGGCCAATCAAGATGTGCTCATTTTCCCCTTCTCCTTCCGCCAGCTGAATCCACTGATGGAAAAACAGTTCAGTTTGGCAAACCTCATTCATAAATGTATCCCAGAGGCTAAGGGCATCAAAGAGGAGGCTCTTAATTGCATTTACTGCTTTAGAATCATCAGGAAACAGCAACTATGACAAGAGCGAATTCAAGCTCTCTTTGTGTTTGATGGACTGGATGAGAGCCGCCTTCATCTGGACCTTCATGTTGACGATAGTCACTCTGTTGATGTAACTGAGTCCACCACCACCAATATCTTGGTGAAAAACCTCATCAATG